>NC_057739.1:26899068-26922351 GCF_004010195.1 Chiloscyllium plagiosum
GGTAGACAGGTTGAGGCGGTTAATGTCCCGGCGGCAGTTGGAAATGAAGAGGTCGAGGACAGGTAATAGGCCAGCGCGGGGTGTCCAGGTGGATGCAGTGTGTTGGAGATGGGCAAAGGGGTCCTCGGAAGGTGGGCGGGAGTCCTGATTATGAAAGTAAGCTCGGAGGCGGAGACGAAGGAAGAATTGTTCGACGTCACAGCGTGTATTAAATTCATTGATGCGTGGATGGAGGGGGATAAAGGCGAGTCCTTTGCTGAGGACTGATCGTTCGTCCTCAGTGAGGGGGAGGTCTGCGGGGATGGTGAAAATGAGGGGGAGGTCTGGGGGGGATGGTGAAAACTCGGCAGGGCTGGGAGCTGGGATATGGTGTGGGTGTAGAACTGGGAGTGGGGGCAGAACCTGTAACTGGAGTGGGTGTGATGGTGGGGGGAATGGGGGTGGAGCCTTCCACATCCATCAAAGTTTTACTTGCACATCCACTAATATCATTTATTGTATGGGTTGCTCCCGATGCGGTCTCCTCTACATTGGGGAGACTGGGCATCTCCTAGCAGAGTGCTTTAGGGAACATTTCCGGGACACCCGCACCAATCAACCACACCGCCCCATGCCCCAACATTTCAACTCCCCCTCCCACTCTGCCGAGGATATGGAGGTCCTGGGCCTCCTTCACCGCCGCTCCCTCACCACCAGACGCCTGGAGGAAGAACGCCTCATCTTCCGCCTCGGAACACTTCAACCCCAGGGCATCAATGTGGACTTCAACAGTTTCCTCATTTCCCCTTCTCCTATCTCACCCTAGTTCCAAACTTCCAGCTCAGCACTGTCCCCATGATTTGTCCGGACTTGTCCTACCTGCCGATCTCCTTTTCCATCTATCCACTCCACCCTCTCCTCCCTGACCTATCACCTTCATCCCCTCCCCCATTCACCCATTATACTCTATGCTACTTTCTCCCCACCCCCACCCTCCTCTAGCTTATCTCTCCACGCTTCAGGCTCACTGCCTTTATTCCTGATGAAGGGCTTTTGCCCGAAACATCGATTTCGCTGCTCCTTGGATGCTGCCTGAACTGCTGTGCTCTTCCAGCGCCACTAATCCCAAATCTGGTTTCCAGCATCTGCAGTCATTGTTTTTACCTTGTTTTCTGTGGAAGTAGAGTTTTCCCAACACTGAGGTTGTATTTTCAGAGGGAATGGAAAATTAATAAGTAAAATAAAAATTAGATGCAGTGATCACTGAGAAGTTTAAATGAAAATAAAGTAGGGAGGAAATTTAAAATTGTGGCTATCCCTCAGGGAACAATTAGAACGTCAACTCTGCCTGATGACGACTGGTTTTATTTTCCAATCCTTTAAGGGGCATAAGGATGATCAAAGAAACTATTGATCTGGTGGGATTAAAATTGGATGAAGTATCAGAAAGCATTCTGTAAGATGCTATAGAGGCATCCTAATTTTGTACGGTGAGGCATTGCATTTACTGTGCTGATTTAATAAAAATCAATTATTTGAGGAACGTTATCAACAACAGAATTAGAATGACTAACCAACTTATGGTACCTGATTTCTGTGAAGTGGTAGAGTTCAAGATTGTTTAGTCTAGAAGAGAGAGACATCACCATTTTGAAATAATCTTGAATGGAAATTCAAAAGTACATTTTAACATTGTCACATTATTTCATAAATATTTTAGCTTATTTACACAAGACAGTGAATTTGTGGAATGGGTTATGCAAGGAGGCAGTGCAGACAAATAGTGTGGTTCAAAAAAAGACATTTGAGCAAATACTGGTGCGAGTAGGAAGGGTGTTAATGATTGAAACTGGCCAGCTGGACTGCATTGTCTTCCCTATTCAGAGTCAACACAAACATTTTCCAGTGAGCAGTGAAGGAAGATGCAATAAACTATTGAATGGCTTGGAGCACAGAAATTGGGGGCTGGGGTGGGAAAAGGTTAGTTATGGTAATTATAATGGGGGAAAAAAAAACAATGCAAAATGTTAAAATCCAAACACAAAATGGTTTTTGCTGCTGCAGATCATTTTGTCTATCGGTTTATCTTGGCGAAAGAGCTAAGACACAATATTATAAAACTAGAAAATAAAAGACTAAGCACAATTCTTTAACAATTTTCTGTAAGTGGACCAAGATCTTTCAATTTACAACAGTCAGTTTGCAAATTGACTATTTCTGTTTGACTCATATAATTTTATCCGATTGTGAGTCTCAATTTATGCACTGCACAAGGAACTATCCCTGTGACTAAAGGGTAAGGGCTTTGGAAAGGCTAGCTTCCTGAAATCCTGCATAGATAGCAGAAGTACCAGATGTTTAGATTCCCATGCCAAGCTCAAATAAATCTTTGTGGACTCAAGGCTGTTTCTGTGGTGGGTATGGGGTTAAGATAGTACATCATTATAAATTGTAGCTGCTTCTATAATTACAGATTGTGACTGCTTCCCATCCACTACCCCATTGTTTGTGCTCAGTTTTGTTGCTATAGATGTACAGCATGTTTTGTGTGCACTACAGTGTACACCTCTTAGCCATCAACCTTTTTTGGAAGTGAATAACCTCTATTGAAAGTAACTGAGTGGATATTGTGTTCAGTATGTACAGCTTGATACTTAGAACTGACTACAATGTAAAGGCCAGCAGAGTAAAACACAAACTCAGGTGTTGAAACAAACTAAAACAAGGAAGAAGTGCAAAACATCCCTATATATGATGACTGATAAAAACACTCTGGGTAGAGTGTGTACTTGAACAGTGATTCTCACACTTTTTGAATGTATGACCCTTTCTTAATTTGATAAGTAATTGTCAACTCCCCACCTAAATTAAAATGCTGTATAATTTCTGAAACATGAAAATTGTTTTTGAAGAGTGCTTTAGTTTTGTGTTTTTTTTTAAAGATAATTTATTTACAGTTGAATGAAGTGTGTGTGTGTGTTTCTTACTGTAGTGTCTGCGCTTCAGGCAGGGCATGGAAAGAGCTAAGCACAAACACAGGTACAATGGGTAAACCAAACTTAAAGCAAAGGATTGTGAAGAGCAAAGCATATGCACAAGCATGAAGACATCAGGAATTCAACAAGGGCATGAAGACCACAGCAGAGACAGAAGAACATGGTAAGAGAAGGTTTTTGGAAAGAAAAAGGGGTGGAGAGTGAGCACTGAAGATGAATGGAAAAGCAGGAGCACAGACATTAGGCCCTAAGAGCCAGGGCAGGGGAGAGATCAGAGTGTGAGGACTAGAAAGCACAGTCTGGGGGTGGGGGAAGAACAGTATCCTGACTTACTCTTGACCATCATTGGGGCTGTCATCAACATTTGTCAATGTATATCCACTGACATTCCCTTCATTGTAAGGTCAGAAATGGGGATATTTGCTGATGACTGCCGAATGTTCAGCACCATTTACAACTCTTCAGATACTGAAGCACTCTATGCCCAAATGCCAAATGACTTGGGCTGACAAGTGGCAAGAAATACTTGTGCCACAAATGTCAGGCAATGAACATTTTCAACACTAGAGAATCTCGCTATCGCCCTTTGACATTCAATGGTATTGCTATCATTGAATTCCCTACATATATAAACTCTCACATCTTGACTTCCCAAAGCCTGTCCATCATCTACACAGCTCAAGTCAGGAGTGTGATGGCATACTCCTCACTTTCTGGATGAGTGGAGCTCCAACAACACAAGAAGCTTGACATCATCCTGGACAAAGCTGTCTATTTGTTTGGCACCACATTCACCAACATTCACACTCTCCATCACCTATGCTCAGTAGCAGCAGTATGTACTATCCACAAGATGCTCTGCAGAGGTTCACCAAGGCTCTTTAGACAGTACTGTTTTAAACTCATCACCACCACTATCTAGAAGGGCAAGAGCAGCAGATACATGGGAATACCACCACCTGTAAGTTCCTATTCGAGCCCCTCACCATTCTGACATGGAAAGATATCACTGTGTCAGAGTCAAAATCCTGGAACTCCCTCTCTAATAGCAGCGTGGGTTTACTTGCAGCTTGTTGCATGGACTGCAGCGGTTCAACAGTTCATTAGTAGAAAATGAATTAGAAAATTATAAATTTCATGTAGGTGGAGGGCTGGATGGTTACTTAAGTGCAGCGAAAGTGAAGACTGCAGATGCTGGCGAATAGAGTTGAGAGTGTGGTGCTGGAAAAGCATCGGAGGAACAGGAGAATAAACGTTTTGGGCATAGGCCCTTCATCAGGAATGAGCTGGGAGCCTCGGGGGTGGAGAGATAAATGGGAGGGGGCTGGGGGGGGAAGGCAACTGAGTGCAATAGATGGATGGAAGTGAGGAGAAGGTTGGCAGGTCCTGAGGCAGAAGATGAGGCGTTCTTCCTCCAGGCGTTGGGCGGTCAGGGAGTGGTGATGGAGGAGGCCCAGGACCTGCATGTCCTTGGCAGAGTGGGAGAGGGATTTGAAGTGTTCAGCCATGGGGCGGTATGGTTTCTTGGTGCAGGTGTCCCGGAGATGTTCTCTGAAGTGCTCTGCAAATAGATGTCCTGTCTCCCCAATTGAGAGCAACGATGCAGTAAATGATGTCTGGAAGTGTAGGTGAAACTTTGATGGATGTGGAAGGCTCCTTTGGGGCCTTGGACAGAGGTGAAGGGAGGTGTGGGCGCAAGTTTTGCAATTCCTGTGGTGGCAGGGGAGGGTGGCTTGTTGGGGAGGGCATTGACCTGACCAGGTAGTTGCGGAGGGAGCGATCTTTACGAAAAGCGGACAGGGGTGGTGAGGGAAATATATCTCTGGTGGGGTCTGTTTGTAGGTGGTGGAAATGGCAGAGGATGATGCAATGTATATGGAGATTGGTGTGGGGGAAGGTAAGGATCTGGGGGGGGGGGGGAAGAGTCTGAGGGCAGAGCTGCTGGAAGTGGATGAGGTGTGCTAGAGGGCATCATCTTCCATGTGGGAGGGGAAATTGTTGTCTTTCAAGAAGGAGACCATCCAGTGTGTCCTGTGGTGGCACTGGCCCTCCTGGGAGCAACTGCAGCAGAGGAATTATGAATAAGTCACCGTTGATGGAGAAGGAGACATCCAGGAATGGGAGGGAGGTGTCATAGATGGTTCAGGTGAATTTAAAGTCAGGGTGGAATGTGTTAGTGAAGTTGATGAATTGTTCAACTTCCTCGTGGGAGCACGAGGTGGCCCCGATGCAGTCATCAATGTAGCAGAGAAAAAGGTGGGGTGTGACACTGCTGTAACTGCCTGACCTGCGCTTTTCCAGCACCACACTTTTTGATATCTGAGTGACACCATGAATATGTGTTCAGAGCTTATCTTGAGGTGAAGTATGTCACTAAATTGCCAGTCGGTCTGATCAATTACCTTTAATTAGGCTTTGGATTCAATAAACTAACCACTGCTTGGTGAAGGTTAGCCATTCTGCCCCATCTAGCCTCCAGAGAAATGGCAAGGGGTTTGGATTACGAATACTAGCTGAGATTGGAAAGTTCAGCACTGGCTCACTTCCACGTCGACCCAACAATAATCTGTTTTCGTTCTGGTTCAGAATTAGCCAGTTACAAAAAAAAGTGATAGAGTCAGTGTCATACAGATGTACAGCATGGAAACATATCGTTCAGTCCAACCTGTCCGTGCCGACCAGATATCCCAACCTAATCTAGTCCCATTTGCCAGCACTTGACCCATATTCCTCTAAACCCTTCCTATTTGTATATCCATACAGATGCCTTTTAAATGTTATAATTGTACCAGCCTCCACCACTTCCCTCTGGCAGCTCATTCCATACAAGCCCCACACTCAGTGAAAAGGTTTCTCCTTATGTCCCTTTTTATATCTTTCCACTCTCACCCTAAACCTATGCCCTCTAGTTCTGGACTCCCTGACCCCAGGGAAAAGACCTTGTCTACTTATCCTATCCATGCCCCTCATAATTTTATAAACCTCTATAAGCCGCTGGCGCTCCAGGGAAAACAGCCCCAGCCTGTTCAGCCTCTCCTTATAGCTCAAACCCTCCAACCCTGGCAACATCCATGTAAACCTTTTCAAGCTGCACAGCATCCTTCTGATTATGAGGAGGCAATGTTCCAAAAGTGGCCTAACCAATGTCCTGTACAGCTGCAACATGACCTCCCAATTCCTGTACTCAACTTGACCAATAAAGGAAAACATACCAAATACCTTCTTCACTGTCCTATCCATCTGCGACTCTACTTTCAATGAGCTATGAACCTGCACTCCAAGGTCTCTTTGTTCAACAACATTCCCTAGAACCTTCCCATTAAAGGTAAAGCTCCTGCTCTGATTTGCCTTTCCAAAAAATGTAGCAACTTGCATTTATCTAAATTGACCTCCATCTGCCACTCCTCGGCCCATTGGCCCATCTGATCAAGATCCCATTGTACTCTGAGGTAGCCTTCTTTGCTGTCCACTACACCTTTAATTTTGGTGTCATCTGCAAACTTACTAACTATACCTCCTATGCTCACATCCAAATCATTTATACAAATGATGAGAAGCAGTGGACCCAGCACTGATCCTTGTAACACACTCCTGGTTACAGGCCTCCAGTCTGAAAAGCAACCCTCCACTACCACCCTTTGTCTTCTACCTTTTGAGCCAGTTGGTTAGGGAATTAAATTTGTAGCAGACACTTTCTTTCTTTTCCAATTAAATTGGATTTTTTTTTTGCTTATTCAGTACTGAATGTTGAATAAGCAGACTGTTAGTGGCAAAGTTGACTTTGGTGTCATCAGATTACTAGTGAAAGGTGACCTATCTTGGGTCTTGGCACCCAGGGAGAGCATATAGATGACTGGTCTTTTTGGGTGATAGTACTTAGGGAGAAGCATATAGATGAGAAGAGGACAGCCATAGATCCTTGGGAGACACCAGAGGCACATGTGTAGGAAGGAAGGTCATTGTAGATGATATTTTAGCTATTATTAGACATATAAGGATACAAGCACTGTCTTACCTAGCTGGACAACAGTGTAGAAGAGCTGGAGGATGATGTAGCAGCATGTCAAAGGTTGTGGGCAAGCTCAAAACCATGAGGGAGCTGTTGTTTCAGCACTGTGGTAGAATGGGAGGGGAAATGGAAGGATTCAAATAGAGTGCTGAGAGAAATGGTCAAGGGGGTCAGATGACAACATGTCCAAAGATTTTTGGAGAGGATTATGAAATTGGAAATGGGTGGTCATTTGCAAAAATGGTGAGATTATGTTTTTTTGTTGGAGAGAGGTGATAATAGAAAGCTTGAGAGGAGGACGGCATGCAATGAAAGAGAACTGCCAACAATAATATATAGTATGTGGAACAGGGAGAGAATTTGGATTGCTGACAGTTGAGGTCTGGGGGAGCAGGAGTTTGGTCCCATGGAGAACATAAGCTCAGACTTACGAAGGGACAAGAGAAAAAACAGAGATGAGGACTAGGGCAGTGTGGACCATTGGAGGAAATTTTGGCCCTGTTGGTATGGGGACAGGAAGTGAATAGCAAAGGCAGATGACCAAGTGGCTTCAGTTTAAGTGACAAAGAGCTCTATGTGCTCCTTACATTTTTTACTGGAAATAAAAGTGGAGGAGACCGAGGAGTAGGGTTTAAAAAGACAGTGTGCATTAGGGGAAAAAAAGCAGGGGAAGTCTTTACAATCCAGCAAGAATGACTAGTGAATAATTATTTTGGTAGCATCAAAGCGTGAGGTGAGGGAACAGTTGAACAGTTTAATAGCTGCAGTGATGTTGTGGTGAACAATTGACTGAAAGGCTGGCAGTTGGGATTATCCATCATTAACCTTATTGGGTGGCGTTAACCACGTGGCAAGTGATAGATTGATCCTGCCTTCTAAGTTAGCTCAATGAATTATGGGCAAATTATGATATGGCATCCATTAGTATAGTCTTCTTAAACTTGCCATTTTGTAAGTATATTACCCACTACAAAATAAAACTACAGTAAATAGCTATAATTTGAACTTTTTTAAAGCTTTAAAAATTGTTGTACAATCTTGCTGGAATTCTGATTGCAAATTCCTTTTGTCTGAAATTAAAGAAACGTGAAAAAGTGTAAATTGCTTTTGGATGAATTCTAACAGTTTTATTAAAGGTTTTGTTGTAGTTTGGTAATATGCTACTGCATATTACTGAAGGCTGAAAGGTCAAATTCAGGCTATTGCACCTTTTTTAATAGGAGCAGCTCCTATCATGATGTACAATGTGTGGGAAACTGCACAGGTGCTGTTGTTGACTCACGAAAATCTAAAGCTTAATCAGACAATATTGGGAAAATGTTCTTCATACTTTAGGATTTGGTCAATGAAAATCCTGAAGTAATATGGAATAGTTGTTTAAGAGTTAATACAGAATTTCTACTTTTACATCTATACACTCCCTGGTGTGAAAAAACTTGGCTGGAGTATTGAATAGCCAATTGAGAATGAAGGAGGTAGCTCATGAATTATGCTCAGTTGTGTGCTGTGTTCTCATGGTCACTGGGAACTGGCTTACAGCTGCACAAATTAATAACACTTAGGACTGGCAACTGGAAGAGATTCACTCGCATATATGAGAAGTGAAATGCAAGGGTTTTGTTTACTGATCATTAGACTTTATTTGGGTGTTCTGCATGGATCCCTGAGTGGTGAACAAAATCATCTGAAGTCTGCAGTGGGGGCATCTGGTCCAGTGTCACATGTACACTTCTCTGTTCTGCCTCCCCAGCAAATTGGTCCATGAGATCCTCCTGATCTCGGCAGCATGAGGGCCAGGTATTTGTGTCTCCAGGTATCCGTTAGGTGCTCCAGGTCAGCTACCTACCTGAACTAGATAGATAGGTATTGGAATTGTAGGTGATAGAAGATCGAAAGCCAACCGAGAAGGAATGGCTTTGAGGAAAAGCCAAGGCCTGGGGGGAGTTTTCCAATTAGGTAATGCAGCTGGTCAAGTCTGCTTTGGCCCTGCATGCGCTTTCTGCCTGGTTTCCCCACTTAGGCCACCAGTTAAAATTAGAACTGTACAGGTTGTTCTGCTATAACATGACAATTGCATTCCTCTGCAACCTTGCACTATAGAGAATTGCAGTATGGAAAGCAACTATACCTGTTCAGTATAAAGTGTATGTTTTCCAAATATTGCCCACAATTTGTCAATCATGTTATAGCCAATTTACATTGACGAAACGTCCATTTTACCAGAATGACCTATATCTTAATTATGTTGTTAGTTCTCAATCTCATAAATTGCTGGTGGTATCGGGGTGGTGGGGTGACCTTGCCACCACCTCAGAGTTGGTCAACATACAAAACAGTGGGATTTGTGTGAGATCAGAAGGGAAGTCACCTGGTTGACTTTAACTGTAGATTTCCATGAAGAGAATGGGATTAAAATCATCATTCCTTTTTGTGAACACTGGTGGCAATACAAATGTTCATTTATGGAGTTATTACATTTTGCAAATCAAATAATGCACACTTTACCCCAGACAAATGTACAATTCCACTATTACTTTTACCTGAAGAAATATTGATTGTGTCATGTAATCAGTGTTCTGCTCTCGGACCAGAGGTGGGTAACAAAGCCATATCATTTGAAAATCATTGGAACATTTTGGTTCTACAATCAGAATTTATTTCAGTTCTACTTTTTCAATGACCTCTTGGATTATTGAAATGGACCCAGCATGTTCAAAACTAGATTGTGAATTTTAGCAGCCTGAATATGTGCAAAAAGCCTTTTTTTAAAATGCTTTTATACTTTGTTTTATATATTCTTAAAAGTCTGATTAAAAACAAAACTATTTTGACAATATATTTCATACTTGAGTCAGGACAGCTACGTACTAAGAATGAGTGGGAATGCTGAGGAACATTTTGTACTTGGATTGGCATGTCTGTGTATTGGGAGTCATAAAATGAATTTCCGTGCTTAAAAATCAGAATTAATTTTATATTAATGCATTTATTGAAGAATTAAGATACCACTGTTAACATTTGATGACCATATTTGATAGCATTGAATGCTTATGAATTTAATGCAATTTTCAGAAACCTAAAACCAAAGTTTTGAGGTATTGAGGGGCTAAATAAATCTGAAAAGCATCAAATTCAATTTCGAAATTAAAAATGAAAAATTGCAATTCAAAAACTGCCACCCTTTGCTCTGACTCTTTCAAATAGACTAGTAAGATTGGGAGTTAATGTTGGGATGTCTTGCTCAGCAGGTATGTGTTAACATGTTTTGCAAATGTGATGTGATTTCATGATTTTTAAATGTGCATGTGACACCTAGTGGCAAAGCACTAAATTGCATCAAATTTTATTTCCATAATCTAATCGGGACAGTTGAGTCCTTAGACTTACAACCAATGCAAGAACTTGAGGAATTTTTGGCTAAATTCTCTGAAGCTTATTTTTGGAGGGGAAAGGGTAAACATTGATTTGTATAAAGTACAAATAACCTTTTATTTGAATTATTTTAAAGATAGTTTATTTTTGGCCTTACTATCTTTCTTTGGATGTCAAATGGAACTTCCGCATTTTCTTAATTTTAATGAAGGCTATCTTAATCTTTTACCAAACTATTCCAAACTAACAATGTTTGGTTTGAATGAGTGAGATTTAATCATCATGTTTGAGACTTGTTTCAAGGAGGAACTTTAAGCAATGTTCTTTTACCTTGAAGCTATTCTTAAGAGAGGAAGAGCTATGTAACTTAAAAGCAGCAATATTTGATTTTTCTGGTAACAGAATTGTGCTTTGCCTTTTTACAACTCTTTTTATGGCCAGTTGAGGACTTGAACACCAAAATCTAGGTTGACATTCTTATGTGGCTCTGAGGAGGTGTTGGAGTACAGAGACAAGTTTCGGCTCCTGCCCAAAACATCGATTTTGTTTTCCTGCTCCTTGGATGCTGCCTGACCTGCTGTACTTTTCCGGCACCACTCTGATCTCCAGCATCTGCAGTCTTCACTTTCGCCTGGAGTATAGAGGTGTCATCTTTTGAAATGACATATTAATCTAGGGCCTTAACTGTTCTCTTTGAGTAGATCTTAAAGATCCTGTGGCATTATTTTGAAGTAAAGCAGGGGAATTATTTGCACCCTGCTCCTCCCCATCCCCAGCCTCCCACACTTTGATTGGGTCAATATTTATTCCTCAATGTCACAAAATACAAAGTTTGTGGGAGTTTGCTTTGTGCAAATTGGTTGCCATATTACCTACCTTACAACAATGACTATACTTCAATGACTATATGATTTAACTGACAGTAAGGTCGTTTGAGCTGTCTTGAGATCCTAAAAGATGCTATATAAATGCACATCTTTCTTTCTTCCTTCTGGGAGCCTAGATGGTTCAAATGTATATTGAACACTATGGGGATAGTTTTGACTTTGTACTAATGTACAATGGGCAATATACTGCATTTCTACTTAGTGAAAATGTTACTGGTGAGAGATACATAAAAGACAGCTGATTCAGTAGTGTTTGCATGAATTATCTCAGTCATTTTGTGTAGATCTGAGATTGATTTTTTTTTTCAATGTTGCAATGATTATCCTTGAATGTTTGTTCAGAGGAATACTTTGTGTTGATGAGAATACAAATGTTCTGTTTAAAATGTCAATTAGCTCCATATTAGGTTGGGTCTAAATAGAGAATTGCTACAAAGCAATCATTATGCATTCCCAAGATAGAAAATAGACACTACCATTAAATCTTAGTGACCCTCAAATAATAAGATATGCACAAAAATTATCAAAAATAATACAGAGAAAGTAAAATCAGTAAAAATAGTAAGGAAACTGTAAACTAATAACATTCTTTTCAAGCTTGTGAAACAATAACACTTGATTATCAGTTATTTGTTTCAGTAGAATTGTTGGAATTTCACTTTTCACTTGTTGGAAAATCCAAGTAGTATTGCCACCTGTAATTTTCAAAACTCTTTTAAGCCAGTGGAAATTTCCTGATTTACATTGAGAAAAGACTTTAGGAATGACCTAGTTTAACTCTGGATTTCCAAATGTAACAGCACCTGATAGCACAGTATCAGAGCGACTCCATAACCACATACACAGACAGTACAAGACAATGAGACATGGGACAGTACAGCACGGGAACAAGCCCTTTGCCCCGCAATGCTGTGCCGAATGTGGCACCAAATTAAACTAGTCTCTTCTGCCTGTTCATGGAATATATTATACATTGCCTCAGGCTAGACCTTTATTTTTGAATGTGTTGCATTATAATATTGGAAAAGTAGAAATGCTCAGAATAATTGAGCATTATTAGAAATTATATGACTAGAAATACATTATATTTTACAGCTAAAGGAAACTCATCTTAAATGTTTTAAATAATAAAAGAAGGGGAATATTATTAATAGCACTATAATAAGACAAGTGCAAGAAGATTTTTTGAAAACGTTTTGGAAAACTAACAAATTTAGGAAGAGTCTGATGTAATTTGAGGTTCAGAGCACCCTGCTGAAAATGTATGGAAAACAAATTTAACATATATAGTATGATATTTCTGTGTGAAGGCCTATGTGAATGAAAATGTCCAGGTGATTATATATTTAATGTTGGAGCATGTCTGTTAAAATTGTGAACAGTTAATGATTTTTAAGCAATGTTTGCACTCGGCAAAGGCGTCCCTATTTCATATATCAGACATTTCTTGTCAACATCTTGATCAATATGATCTTTGAAGCTGAAGACCTTATTGAAACAATCTCAGAACAGCTTTCTGTTTTTTCAGGTTTTTTTACATTACACTAGCCTTTCTGTATTGCAAGAGTATTTGCCTTCCTTTCACATACCATTTTAAATAAAGAAAAATCACAACCTCTGCCAAACAGATTGTATTTTGTCCTTTAACAACACTAAGTGATGGCTTAACATTTACTTAACTCGATTTAAACAATAACTCCCAAAGCTGTATGGGATTTATTTTAGGTGGTTTTGAAGATGCTGCAGAGAGCAAGGAAGATTCTACTGGACAAAATCTCTCCTTAATCAATGGATGGTGCAGATACATAACAATTAGTTAAATAATAACTGTAGTTGTATATGTTCAAATGGTGTCATATCATCAAATGGATACAAGAGTTGAATCTCTTGTCAAGAAGAAGAAAGTGATTTATGTTAGGATGAGACGTGAGGCTCAGTTGGGGCACTTGAGAGTTACAAGTTAGCCAGGAAAGACCTAACAAGAGAGATAAGAAGAGCCAGAAGGGGACATGAGAAATCATTGACAAGTAGGATCAATAAAAGCCCTAAAGCTTTCTACAGGTATATCAGGAATAAAAGATAGATGAGTAAGATTAAGGCCAATCAAGGGTAGTAGTGGGAAGTTGTGCATGGAGTCCGAGGAGATGGGAAAGCACTAAATTAATATTTTTCATCAGTATTCACACTGGATAAAGACAATGTTGTTCAGGAAAATACTGAGATACAGGCAACGAGACTAGACAGGATTGACGTTCGCAAGGAGGAGGTGTTAGCAATTCTGCAAAGTGTCAAAATAGGTAAGTCCCCTATGGGATTTATCCTAGGATTCTTGGGGAAGCCAGGGAGAAGATAGCAGAGTTTTTGGCTTTGATCTTTATGTCATTATTGTCTATAGGAATAGTGCCAGAAGACTAGAGGATAGCAACTGTTGTCCCCTTGTTCAAAAGGGGAGTAGGGACAACCCTGGAAATTTTCCTAATGATGTATTCGACCTGTTGTGAAACAGTTTTTTTTCAGTGCCAGGTGTGTGCAATCATGACACCCTATACCTGGGGGAAATCCCAGCTATGTTTCTGAATCGTACTGCCAGGCTGTAGCACAGAGAAAGGAAATGCATCATTGTGATCTTGCACAGATGGCACTGGCCACTGTCCTCCTGCATTTGTGGGAGCACAAATGAGAGATCCCAGAGAGGTCAGTTATCGCTCCCTGGAAGGAACCAGTTGCATGGCAATTCAGGTCAGCAGTCACCTGCATGTCCACCAAGGTAGAATGGCCTCCCAATTTGGCAGCTCTGAAGCTGTGCTCCAGCATCTGACTCAGTTCTGTCAATATCCTGGACCATCCATACTGCATCTCATACATCTGCTGGAACTGGAGTCTAGGTTGAAAAACCCTAGTCCCCATCCAACCCTGAACCATCCTCAAATGCCTTGTAGTTGCCACCTCTAATTGCTGGTTGTCCTTCAGCCTACATGATGACCTCCTGCTGTGCCTGGCCATAGAATCTAAGGTTGTCCTTCTTTTGTCATCTTAGACACTGCAGCCACAGTGACTAAAGTTCCACTGGCAGCTGGATGCAAGGCTCTTGGTGAAAGTGACCTCTGCTGGAAATGTAAATGGTGAAGAAATCTGTCAACAGTCGGTGGTGACATACCCTCCAGTTGAGGGCTGCTCACATTCCTTCACACAGTGAAACATGCAGTACCCCAATAACAAGAGTCATGTCTCCATCATTCTTGCAGCTTCAGCCTCAACATGTGCACCAGTTTGAAGGTGCTGTGCTGGCTGAGTGAGTAACACATTACATCAGAAAGGAAGTGCCTGCTATGCTCCAAACCACTTTCGATCCCAGACTCTCATCAATCATTCAACTTTTTATTGCATCCAGCACAAACCATAGTCACATGATTGAAGCGATGATCTCCGTCTCACAGTATCCTTGAAAGTCTCACAAGTACTGGCTCATCTTTGGCCAGCATCCGTCTCTTTTTAAGTCTTTGATACAAACTTCACCAGTGAGATGCCAGTTCAAAATTACCAATGACATTTGCCTTCAGTCAGTATTCAAACCATAATCCTGTTCATTCTGTTGCATGTGGGCACTGCATTCATTGCAAATAAAATGTAGCTGGTGTTTGCAAGTGCATTTGCCCTGATATATCCCAGCAGACATGCAATCTGCACTGTTGCCTATCCAGCTGATACTGAATGTCCCCAAATAAATGATATCCCAGTAATTTTCCAAATATATTTTGCATTGTTAGAGTGGCACATGATAGCAGGGAACATAGCTTGTAGTTGACATCTTCAACACTGGCCTCTATCTGGTTGCCAGTTTCACTGCTACCCCTTCCCTGAATATCTCCATGTCCCACTGTACCTTGTACTACCTCTGGCAGCCCTTCTACCTCATTCCTCCACGTGGAGACCCACCTCATGCAACTTCATCTCCATCTCCAACTGGTCTCCCTGCCCCTGAGCATTTTAATGATCTCTATACAACCCCCTGCATTCCACTCTGCCCCCTATCCTGGTGGAGGCCACAATGATGGTCATTGCCACTAATTCCCACCTCCACACTACAGCCTATCATGCCCTCTGATGTTCTGCATCTCCCCAATATCATTTCTCCTCATCTTTATATTTGTTCCTACCTCCACAAATGGCACTGCTTTCCCTTCCCAATCCTTTTGAAATGATCTCCTTGTTTCTCTTCAGGACCCCCTTTCCTTTCTTCCTTGATGACCAACAGACAGACCCATGGGAGTGCATTCGTTCCAGAGCCTGATGAGCATGACCTCCTGGACATGATTTAGCAAACCCCTGCCTGCTGCCCTCGTGGCTCCCCGACTGACAATATGGAAATTTCAGGACTACTGGTGTTGGCCTTATAAGATTCCCTGTTTGCATTTCTGAGAATTGTGATTGGAAAGATTCCCTGTCTGTGACCAGCCTAAGTGATCATGGCCAAGCCACTGGAATGTGCAGATTATGCTCCTGACCGATGGTCCTCAAGTCATCTCAAGAATGTGACTTAAATTCTGGGATTTACATATTAATGAATGGAAACCTGCAACCCATTCTAAAAGATGGAAGATTTAACAACAATCTAGGTTTGTTCAATATATAGTTTCAGTTGCATGACACTGTAATCTTTTGATCCTGCCCCACTGGTTACTTCATGAAGGAGCAGCACTCTGAAAGCTAGTACTTCCAAATATACCTGTTGGTTTATAACTTGGTGTTGTGTGACTTTTAACTTTATACATCTAGACCAATGGCGGAACCTTCAAGTCTTGACTGATGGTAACAGCACTCCTTGTTTCATTGAATAAAAACACACTGTTTTCTGTGAAAGCAGCTAGAACGTGATGTAAGTGTTATTTTGATGTATCTGTGCATATTTCAAGATCTACCCCCACCCTGAAGTGATCTATACTGACAAGCAACCTACCATATTCCTGCACAAAAGAACACACTAATATATCAGTATTGATAGCCTACAGACTGTGGTTGACACACGAATGAGCTAAAAGGAATGGCAAGAACTGGCAGACAAGGCATGGATACTGCGAGCAGGAAGACACTAAGTGAATTAATGCTAAGACAGCAAGCGAGCAGCCTTGAGATGCAACTTGGTTCAACCTGTGAGCTGGGTGTGGGTGCCTGTCCCTGCATCCAAGTGTCTTTGCAACTGCCTTTCAATGCCATGAACTGATGTAGGCTGCATGGATGATGGTTGTGAGAGTTTGGAAAATTTCAGATGTAGTATCCACGAGTGAGAGGTGCTTGCAGCTGGTGGCAATGGATCATGACCTGAAATGGTATTTGGTGCTGAGTACCTTCAGGTTGCAGCTAGCAGCAATAGGAATTCACCAGTTACCTTCTCTGGCTTTCATGTTGAGTTTTCTATCAGCACATTTGGTAAGATAGAAAGCTGAATATTAATGAGGTGAGTTGCAGTGTTAATGAGGCATTTAGCAAATTTTAATCTGTCAGTTAGCAACTCACTGCTATCTAGTGAGAACCTCTCCTCACCGCTTAGCAAATGCATAAAAGATGCAATGAGATGCTCCTTACATTCTCATAGGCCTCGCTGGATCCCTCTTGCAATTCTGTCACTAAACCTGCCATAGCCCACATTGCTCATATGCTAATAAAATTCTGCCTGTTGTGTTTAGTAAAGAAGTCTGGTTTATGTATCTTTTAATTCTAAGTTCAATATAGATAAAAAACATACACTTGGCCATATCAGGAACTGGACAAAACAATTACATTTTTTGTTGTAAGCATTGGAGTTGAGGGACTAGACAGACAGTGGACTCTTCCCATTTTGGTCATAACACTATCTCCTGACTGAAGTAGTTAAAAATCACACTGCACCAGGTTATAGTCCAACAGGTATATTTGGAAGTATGTGCTTTCAGAGCACTGCTACTTCATCAGGTAGCTACCACTTCCAAATATCTGATGTTGTGTGATTTTTAATACAAAACTTTTGTCCACCAAGTCCAACAGTGGCACCTCCACATCCTGACTGAAGTAGGTAGTGAAAATTAATCCTTTATTGGTAAGTGGGACCTGCATTCTTTGCTTTCTCTAGTGGGAAGTGAGAGAAACTCCAGTTAACAAATGCTATGCCAACTATTATCAAAGTATCTTTAGCTTTTCTACTCGTGTCTCCTTATTATATCCTTTGATTTTATTTTTCTGTTTTATTAGGACTGCTTATATTCCTTGTATAAGATAGTAGCCCAAGTTTTTAAAAAAATGTTTAGTAATTGCAATTCAACACTTCTTTTGAGAGAAAATGGTTTAATCCATTTAGAAAGTTATGATAAGTATAACAATCTAAGTTAAATAGTTCGTACCACAGTAGTGAAATAAACCAAGAGTATGTTTCATCAGCGTCCCCTTTCACAATGTTTTTCTAAAAACTGCCACTTCTTTCAATTTAGAAAATAGTTTGTTTTCCTGTGCTCAGCAAGTATTATCCAAAACTTATATAAATCACTATCTCAAAGTTTAATGAATTGTAAACGTTATTGTACCTCATTACTAAATACATCACAAATTTAATGATGCTAACATGTCAGGCTTTCAAATAGATATATCACTTGTATAGCTAACTTGAAGTTATTCACCAAATTTATAACACTGATAAAGATAACATGTGAGGCAATATTTCGTTACTGAAAAAGGCTTTGACATTGTGAAGAACTTCTCATATTGTGACAAGAAATTGAAGTAATTCACATCATTATTTGATAAGACAATCTTATCTAATGGGTTAGTGTCAAAGATTTACTTAGAGTAGATTACTGCACTAACATAAATATGATTGGCATTGATGTTCCTCCGGGCTCTCTATCAGGTTCTTTAAAAGTTCATTGTGGTATTAATGACCTCAAAAGCCTGCTCTCATCTAAAGTCTATTTGTCCTTAGATAACTCCATTGTGTAATATGACCAAACATGCTCAACAAATGTTGAAAGGTCTTTAGCTGAAAAGATGCTAATATTTCTGGGTGAATATGAGCTATCAAAGATATGTATAAAGCCAAGGCATTGCAATAAACTTAGCACCTTACCATGTTTGTTTCTTTTCGGTCATTAACTTTTTTGTTTAATTTGAAATAGTTCAAATAATTTATTTAAAATAATCCTTATAAATATTTAGAGTCAACCTCTAAGTGGTGCTGCCAAGCAAAACAAAGGTACTGGGATGCCTGATATTCAGATTTTTGCTAATTAATTCACATGCAAATGGTAGAGAACTCAACATCTACTCATTAAGTAGTGAGGAAAATTGGAAAATATCTCCCTTCACTGTCAAAATTAAATTAAAAGAATGCATCCTTTCTGTTAAAAATAAAAATAATAGAATATATGAAGTATTCTCATTCACTTGCTGTCTGTTCTCATCAAAGCTCTCAAAGTCTTTAAGTATGAGCTGTGCATTCAAGTGCTATTTAAGTGATAGTTGTCGGGATGTGGGTCAGAGGCAATATGGTGGTATTGGAGGTCTCAGGAAAGTTATGTGGGTTTCTGATCTTGGAGGCTTCTCAGACAGGCATCAAAATCCATGAAATGTGTGTGTGAACATACTTAACTCCGGGTCATCATTGTGAATCGCAAGAGGCCTCACACATTGAAGTAGAAAGCTGAAATTTTTAGTCAGTTTGCTCACTATTTTTTAACTGTAGTTAGAGTCATCAAGATGTACAGCACGGAAACAGACCCTTTGGTCCAACTTGTCCATGCCGACCAGGTATCCTAACTTCATCTAGTCCTATTTGCCAGCACTTGGCCCATATCCCTCTGAACACTTCTTATTCATATGCCCATCTAGATGCCTTTTAAATGTTGTAATTGTACCAGCCTCCACCACTTCCTCTGGCACACACACACCACCCTTTGCATGAAAAAGTAACCCCTTAGGTCCATCTTAAACTTTCCCCTCTCACCCTGAACCTATGCCTTCCATTCTGGTTTCCCCCCCCCCCCCCCCTCCCCCACCCCAACCCCAGGGAAAAGACCTTATCTATTTATCCTATCCATCCCCCTCATGATTTTATAAAGCTCTAAGGTCACCCCTCAGCTCCTGACACTATTCAGCCTCTTCCTGTAGTTCAAACTCTCTAAGCCTGGCAACATCCTCGTTAAAATCTTTTCTGAACCCTTTTAAGTTTCACAACATCCTTCCCATAGGAGAAGACCAGAATTGCACGCAATATTCCAACAGTGGCCTAACCAATGTTCTGTACAGCCGCAACATGACCTCCCAACTCCTATACTGTATGATCTGACTATTAAACTAAAAGAGTTACTGTGAAACAAAAACGGAAGTTGTTGGAAAAACTCAGCAAGTCCGACGGCATCTGTGAAGAGAAACCAAAGTTAATGTTTCAGGTTCAGTGACCCTTCAGAGGACCAAAAACGTTAGCAGGATTAACCCATGGTGACTGGACAGAAATGGCAGGTGAGAGAAAAATGATTAGTTTGTTTGAGAACTCATCATAGGCTGAGGTGGCATTCAAGTATCATTGCAGAAGACTCAGATGACAGCCTCAATCAGGTGACGTGCAGGAGAATGCTGAATGGGCATGCATCTCAATGCTGTTTGATAGAAAGCCTCCCGTTTTTGACGAGCAGCATTATCAGAAGAAATGGTCACTTTGTCTCTGTTTCCCATCTCCCTATTGTGCAGCAGATGTAGACTCATTGTCACGCCTCCCCAAATACCATTTGCAACCTTGGTACAGATAGATATCTATATCTGTCCCATTGCTGTGAGGATGCAGAAAGACTAATAAATAACTAAAGCATCTTCAAAAATGCTATGGAGTGCCTTAAGACATTTTCCAGTGGAAAAAGTTCTATAAATTTTATTTAACTGCAAACTAGATGTTCAGAAAAGATTTACCAGGATATTGTGGAAACTGGAGGATTTGAATTGTAAGGTGCGCCTTTATTATGGAGTGTAGGAGGTTGAGGGGTGATCTAACAGAAGTTTATAAAATCATGAGGGGTGTAGATAAGGTGAATAGCCAAGGTCTTTTCCCTCTGAGTTCAAAACTGGCGGGTATATATTTTAAGTTGAGAAGAGAAAGATTTAAAAAGGACCTGAGGAGCAACTTCTTTACACAGAGGGTGGTTCGAATGTGAAATGAAATGCCTGAGGAAGTGCAGGTATTGTTACAACATTTAAAAGATATTTGGATAGGTGCACATATAGACTAGATTTTGAGGGCCAAACACAGACAAATTGGACTAGTGTAGTTTGGGAAACTTGGTTGCCATGGACGAGTTGGACCAAAGGGTCTGTTTCCATGCTGTATGATGCTAGAGGAAAGCATACCAAAAGCCTTCTTCACTATCTACCTGCGACTCCACTTTCAAGGAGCTATGAACCTGCACTCCAAGGTCTCTTTGTTCAGCAACACTCCCCAGGACCTTACCATTAAGTCCTGCCCTGATTTGCTTTTCCAAAATGAAGCACCTCACATTTACCTAAACTCCATCTGCCAATCCTCGGCCCATCTGATCAAGATCCCATTGTACTCTGAACTCCGAGATAACCTTCTTTGCTGTCCAGTACACATCCAATTTATGAAAATGGGTAGGTTGGACGTGACTTTGAATTGGGAAATAATTTTTTCAGAATTTAATCTCTGCCCCAACACCTAATCAAACTCATTTGTTATTTTAGGTTAAAATCATGCTCTTAGTCCTTTTCTGTGCACCCTGAATTAAAAAAAAACAACAAAGTAATCATGTTGGCCAGAGTTATTTTTTTCTTTTGAGCCCCTTGCAGCTCAAAGGATATGGAGGCCAGACTGAAAAGTAGAGTTCAGACACAGTTAGACCAGCCATGATTATATACAACAGCAGAACAGGGTCAAAGATTCAAATGGCCTGCTCCTAGTCACACATGGGATGTGGTTGTCACTGGCTGGGCAAACATTTATTGTCCACCTCTAGTTGCCCTTGACAAGGTAGGGGTGAACTGCTGCCTTGAACTTCTGCAGTCTATTTTGTGTAGGGCCACCCACAATGCTAGGAGGAAAGGTTTTGGCGCACCAACACTAAATGAATGGGAAATTATTTTGAAGGAAATTGCAATATGAAAAATTATGGACTTTTCTCACCTCAACCTCACAATGCGAAATCCAGATCTCGGCAAGCCATTTGGGTTGCGAGTAAAGTTAAGGCCCTTTCACACATCAGGAGGAGGGTGGGGAGAAAGGAAGACAAATCAACTTGCACTGCTCTGTTCTTCTAGAAATGATCCTGGAGAAGTATTAGCATTGGCTTTCATATAGACTCCTTTCTGGGAATGGTCCATATCATAAGAGGGAAAATATATTAAGAATTCATTTTTAAAAAAAAACCTGATGTGAAATCACCATGCTGCAATATACCATCCTTCATTTTGCCAACATATAAATCTAAGCAAGTTTTTCTAATAAACAGCACATTAGAAGAAAAATTATTCGTTTGAATGATTTTCTAAGATACATGAATTTTGCTTCCCAGTAATAAA
Organism: Chiloscyllium plagiosum; assembly: GCF_004010195.1. Taxonomy (NCBI): domain Eukaryota; kingdom Metazoa; phylum Chordata; class Chondrichthyes; order Orectolobiformes; family Hemiscylliidae; genus Chiloscyllium; species Chiloscyllium plagiosum. The sequence goes on from NC_057739.1 coordinate 26,920,860, forward strand.
AGGATATGGTTGCTAAGTTGGTTTATGGGCATCTTTATTAAGAGGAAACAGTTCTTCCTTCAGGTCCATTTACCTATATGAATTGTATGAAGAATTGGCAGCTATGAATTTCTGGTCTTCTTAAATTCAATTACGTCTAAAACCCAGTAACGTTAATCCCAATAACAATTTAAGCCTCTCTTAATAAACAGCATTTTGCATTTATATACCTGTTAAATGCTCCACACATACAGAATCCAAATAATAAATGCTGAGATAAAAGAGCAGCACTGGAAGGTGTGTGCAAAGCTAGGTCAAACACTTTTTTGTTTTAAGAAGGATCTTAAAGAGGGAAGGGGTTTTGGAAAAGAATTATGGAGCTTGGCTGAGAAGGCTGAAAATATGAAATGTAGAAGTCTGACTTTCAAGAATTCTGAATTATGGTAAATTGCCATGCATGCAGGAGGTTACAAAAATGTGAAGGAGCAAATCATAGATGATTTAAGCACAAAATTGAACCTTGTAAATTTGAGGCATGTGGAACCAGCAGTCAATGAGTGTGGGAATGATTTGTAAATAAGAATCGATTCAGGTATGAATATAATTATTGTATTTTAGCAAAGTGTTATTTCATTCAGTTCCATGGAGGTTTTCCCCTCTCTGGTGCCCATAAGTTTTCTCATGGGATCATCCCACACTGACTTCATTAACCACTTACCTCATCCCTTATGGTGCTGTCTTGTCCAATGCTATTGCAATTCTCCTACTCACCATGCTGGGATGTCCCAGGATGTACTCGCATTCTCATTACTGTTGCCAGCATTGTATGCCTGGTGAATCACTGTCAGTTCATTCACAGCTGCCCTACATAGATCATGATATTTGCCTTGGGCTTGAGATTGCTATCCAATTTTAGTGTGGCCTCAGGCATGAGGAGGCTTGCTTAGCAGTGTAGGAAGAAAATCAATGGCCACTACCACTCCGTCACGGTAAGCACCACTATCTCTCTTTTTTTTCTGCTACCACATACCCACTACATCTCTGCCACTGCACACAAGTTATGCTGTACCATTCTCTCTCAATTGGAGCCAAATCTTCCCTCACTCGTTCTCACTCATCCAGTTTCCCCGACTCCACAGCACTTCATGGTCTCTGTGCTTCCTGCCTACCTAACTACTCAGGTTCTCATCACATTTTTCCCCCACTTGCACCAGCACTAACAGTCACTTTCATCTCACTCTGTTGCCCCCTGAAAGAATGAATGCTAAGAAATTAAGTCTCCATCAATGAGATGCAGCCTAGTCCAATGACAATAGATTGAGGAGAAAGTGAGGTCTGCAGATGCTGGAGATCAGAGATGGAAATGTGTTGCTGGAAAAGCGCAGCAGGTCAGGCAGCATCTAGGGAACAGGAGAATCGACGTTTCGGGCATTAGCCCTTCTTCAGGAATGAGGGAAGTTGGTCCAGCAGGCTAAGATAAAAGATAGGGAGGAGGGACTTGGGGGAGGGACGT
>NC_057739.1:26923068-26953937 GCF_004010195.1 Chiloscyllium plagiosum
ACCAACGTAGTGTACAAAATCCCATGCAAGGACTGCACAAAACACTACATAGGACAAACAGGAAGACAGCTAACAATCCATATCCATGAACACCAACTAGCCACGAAACGACACGACCAGCTAACCTTAGTAGCCACACACGCAGATGACCAGCGTCATGAATTCGACTGGGACAACACTACTATTAAACAGAGAACAGCCAGGGAATTTCTAGAGGCATGGCACTCATCCACAGATTCTATCAACAAATACATCGACCTGGACCCAATATACCGGCCACTGCAGTGGACAGCTGGGACTGACAACCAGAAGCGGCAGAGACAAACCACTATAAATGTTGGAGGAAACATCACAGAAGCGCTTCACAGGAGGCTCCCAAGCACTGAGGATGTCACCTAGACAGGGGACGAAATGTCTGCAACACAAATTCCCAGCTCGGCGAACAGAACCACAACATAAAGAATATATTATTTTTTGAGATTACATGTGATGCCATAAAGAAAAATGTTTCACAAGGCTGAGGAGAAATGGTGGCCAGCCAAGGGAGGCATAATCAAAGTCAACGAGAACAAAAGGTGGTAAAGAAGATGGCCTTCAGAGTGAGTGGATTAAAGTACAGGAGCAGGAATGTCTTGCTGCAATTATACAGGACCTTGGTGAGACAACAGTTTGAATATCATCATGTGGAGATTTGGTCGTCTTTTCTGAGGAAGGATACTTATGCTACAGAGTGAGTGTAGTAAAGTTTTACCAGACTGACTCTTGGGAAGGCAGGAGAAAGTGAGGACTGCAGATACTGGAGATCAGAGTCGAAAAGTGTGGTGCTGGAAAAGCACAGTCAGTCAGGCAGCATCTGAGGAGCAGGAGGATTGACGTTTCGAGCATAAGCTCCTCATCAGGAATGAGGAGGTGGCCCAAGGGGGCGGAGGGATAAATGGGAGAGAGGGGTGAGGCTGGGGAAATGTAGCTGTGAATGAGATAGGTAGATAGAGGTGGGGGATATGATGATGATAGGTTGGGAAGGAAGATGGACAAGTCATGAGGGCAATGCCAAGTTGGAAGGTTGGCTCTGGGATAGGGTGGAGAGAGGAGAAATGAAGAAACTGCTGAAATCTACATTGATCCTATGCGGTTAAAGGTGAGGCTTTCTTCCTCTAAGCATCGGCTGGCTAGGGTTTGGTGGTGGAGGAGGCCCAGGACTTGCATGTCCTTGGCAGAGTGGGAGGGGGCATTAGTGTTTGGCCACAGGACGGTGGGTTTTTTTGCGTGTCCTAGGGATTGTTCTCTGAAACATTCCACAAGTTGGCGTCCTGTCTCCCCTATGGGGACCACACCAAAAGCAAAGAACACAGTAGATGATGTGTGTGGAAGTACAGATAAATCTCTGTTGGATGTGACAGGATCCTTTGGGGTCTTGGACGGTGGTGAGTATGGAGGTGGGGGTGCAAGCTTTGCATTTCATGCGAGGCAGGGAAAAGTGCTCGGAGTGGAGGGTGGGTTGGTGGGGAGGGTATGGACCTAACAAGGGATTTGCGGAGAGAATGGTCTCTGCAGAACGCAGATAGCGGTAGGGAAGGAAATATATTCCTGGTGGTGGGGTCTGTTTGTAGGTGGTGGAAATGGTAGAGGATGATGCGTTGCATCCAGAGGTTGGTGGGGTAGAAGGTGAGGACCGGGGGGGTCTGTCCTTGTTGTGATTGGAGGGGTGGGGTTCAAGGGAAGTTAAGGAGATGTGTTGAGGGGCATTGTCGACCATGTGGGGAGGGAAATTGCGGTCCTTGAAGAAGGAGGCCACCTGGGATGTTCTGTGATGGAATTGGTCCTCCTGGGAGCAGATGCGGCTGAGGTGGAGGAATTGGGAGTAAGGGATAGTGTTTTTATAGGAGGCAGGGTGGGAGGAGGTGTAGTCCAGGTAACTGTGGGAATCGGTGGGTTTGAAGTAGTGTTGAGTCGGTCGCTGGAAATAGAAATGGAGAGGTCCAGGAAGGGGAGGGGGGTGCCCGAGATGGTCCAGGTGAACTTGAGGTCAGGGTGGAAGGTATTGGTCAAGTTGATGAACTGTTCAATCTCCTCACGGGAGCACGAGGTGATGCAGATACAGTCAATGTAGGGGAGGAAAAAGTAGGGAATGGCATTGGTGTAGCTGCGGAAGATGGACAGTTTCAGGTACCTGATGAAGAGGCAGGCATAGCTGGGACCCATGTGGGTGCCTAAGGCTACCCCTTTGGTCTGGAGGAAGTGGGAGGATTCGAAGGAGAACTTGTTGAGGGAGAGGACCAGTTCAGCCAACTGGATGAGTGTGTCAGTGGAAGGGTATTGGTTGAGTCGACAGGAGATGAAGAAATGGAGGGCTTGGAGGCCTTCGTCATGGTGGATGAATGTCCATGGTGAAGGTGAGGCTTTGGGGTCTGAGAACCGAAAGTCATGGAGGAGGTGGAGGGCGTGATGTGTATGTGGGGAGATCCTAGACCAAGGAAGACAGGACAGTGTCAAGGTATGCAGAGATAAGTTTGGTGGGGCAGGAGCAGGTGGAGACGACAGGTTGACCCTGATGGTGGGGGAGGGGCAAGTTCAGAGCCAAGGTCACAGTTTAAGGATATGGGGTAAATCATATAAGAGCTGAGAGGATTTTTCCTCCCCAGAGAATGGTGAACCTGTGGAATTCAACATCACAGCAAGCATTCATGGCCAACACATAGTGATTTCAAAAAGAATTTGGATATAGCACTCAAAGCTAAAGAGATCAAGAGATATGGGGGGAAAGCAGGAATAGGAGAAAGTGAGGACTGCAAGTGCTAGAGATCAGAGCTGAAAATGTGTTGCTGGAAAAGCGCAGCTGGTCAGGCAGCATCCAAGGAGCAGGAGAATCGACGTTTCGGGCATGAGCCCTTCTTCAGGAATCCTGAAGAAGGGCTCATGCCCGAAACGTCGATTCTCCTGCTCCTTGGATGCTGCCTGACCTGCGCTTTTCCAGCAACACATTTTCAGAAAAGCAGGAATAGCCAATTAAGTTAGATGATCAGCCCCAAAAGCCCAGTGAGTTGGCAAAGTACACATACTTTACGCACTTACCACAAATCCATGCAACAGAATCATCAATGTCAATGACAAAGTTGCTGCTGAGTGAACAACAACTATTTCACAATGAGCATCAGAGTAAGCTTAGCCTAACGTGGGAGTCTATGACTGGATGTGTTACTTGCTGTGCCAGGATGTTTGGGAAAAGCCAGCCATCTGCATAATATCATGAGCAATCAAGTCACCACAAGTCTCTTGTTCCATAGTATTATTAAAAGTCTAATTTCTATCAGCCAATTTATGGTATAATCCATATTATTCCCTACCTTGTTCATCCTTTCCAGGACTAGAAAAATCTACTTTTATGGGTTGTAAGCAGTTCTTTCACACAGGAACATACCCTGGAAAATTTAAGTGAATAAAATGATTAAAAATCTTGTCTTTCATCTCTGCAACCTTGATTCTAATCCAGCCTACGCAGATGAGAGAAAGGGTTTCTTTTCTGTCTGATGACAGTTGAGGGTACTGAGTGAAATATCATTTGGCGTGTTTCCGTTCCTGCTCAACATAAGCTCACTAAACAAAAGTTTAGTGGAAGAGTTCATGCCATTTAATGTTTTGCCTCCGGAAAGATCACTAGGATAGAACATGTGGAGATTTAAGATCTCACTTGTGTGGTAGAAGGTGATAATCATAAGACAAAGTAATGGTCTAATATCATGTTGTTCTTGAAAAGCTCAGCAGGTTTGGATTTGAAACATTAACTCTGATTTCTCTCCACAGATGCTGCCAGACTTGTTGAACCTTTCCATACCATAATTACGTAATGTCTACTGTCACCTTTATATTTTTTCTTATACATAACCACTGTAGAATATGCTCTATAAAAAGAGAATGAAAACTACTTTGGAAAATGTAACAACAGAGTCACAGCAACTGAGGGATGCATGTACTCCATCCCAAGTTAATTTTGTTGAGTTATTTTTCTTAACTCTACTTTAGATTTGAATTTCACTTCATGCTCATCTTTTCTAACTCTGTCTAAAATTGTGCCACTGCACTATAAATTCAAGAGGTATAGGCTCTGTGGAACATGAGATGACACACTGTCAAAATTCCCTCTCAGGCACTTTGTGTAGGATTTTGAGTTTTCAAATCCAACAGATTGTATCAGTGCAAGAATGGGCTTAGTAGGCGTGTTCATCATTTGCAGGGCACATAGGAAATCATGAGCTGGAATAGGCTATTCGGCCCCTTAAGCTTGTTGACTATGCTAGATCATGGTTGATCATCTACACCAAAACCATTTTCTCAGCTGGTCTCATGTCCTTTAATTTCATTAGTATTCAAAAATATGGCGATCTTTTTCTTGACCATACTCTGACTGATCATCCATAATGTTTTGCGATAGAGAATTCCAAAGATGTACTAAATTATGAGTGAAGAAACTCCTCTTAATTTGTCTTAAATGGCTTGCCTCTTATTCTGAGACTCTGTCCCTTGCATTTAGATTCTGCCCTGTCAGCTAGAGAAAACATTCTTTCTGGATCTGCCCTATCTAGAACATGAAAAGTTTTCTAAGTTTGAGAATAAAGTTTCTAAGTTTGACATTCCCACCATCTCAGGAATTAGTTTGGTGAATCTCCAGTGCACTCCTTTTTTGGAAACTTTACCCGTATCTAGTTGTGGGGACTAAAGCTGTAAATAATACTTATAATACTGTAAATACGCTTAATCTCACCAAGGTTCTATACAATTGAAGCAAGACATCTCCACTCTTGTACTCAAATCATCTTGTGAGAAAGGCTGATATATCATTTGCCTTTGTTTCCTTGTTGCACCCATATGTTAGCTTTCAGTAATATATGAACAAGGACACCAAGGTGTCTTTTCGCATCAGCATTTTCCAATCTCTCACTAATTAAGAAATACTGTACTCATTTCTCCTTCCAAATTTGATAACCTCAGACTTATCCAAACATATCTGTATACTCATCTACCAGATGCTTTCCCACTCACTTAACCTATCCATAAAGGAAGCAGCTGTCCTTTCCTCTGAAAATTTTTAAAAAACCATTGAGCTTGAAGAAAACCAGTTTGTTTCTCTTCCTCTATTTCTTTGGCTTTCGACCAATAAGTCAGAGACATTTACATGTGTGAACAAGTTCTCTGTGCCTTCTGCCAGCAAGTAAAAGTGTGTGGAGGACAATTGAGGAGCAGCAGCCCTGACACACACACACAGCATCATCTCAGTGAACCCCATGGTTAGGAACCGTTGAGCGTTTTCCTTACTGAGGCTGAGTGCAGAGTCAATGCACCCCATTCATCGACCAGGGCCAAACTGGAGTAGACAATATTCTGCTGCTTAGCCTGATCTGGCACTGCCTTTTAGTATACTCTAGAAGGTGTATTATATAAGCCAAGCATGATGTGCTCTGCAAACTGGAGCAGCAAAGAGAGGATTTGATGGATTGTGAATATCGGGGAGAACTGAAGCTGTCTTCCAAGAAGCAGGTGAAGGCATTAAGCAGAAAAACAGCACCTTCTGCATTGTACAGCATATTTTCCATGATAAGTTCTCCTATCTCTGCTTGAAGTGGACCCACGTTTGTTTTGCTGACATTTCCGGTTTGCATGTGAATAGACACTTTTACGTTTTCTGTTTTCTGTTCCTTGTTCGAAGTTATTTTTATTCTCCATTTCGTCATTAGTTACTTGGTGCTCCGTTTGCTGAATTCTAAAGTGCTTCTGATCCTCGGGCCTATTTTTATTTTTGGCAACATTGTACGTCTCCTCCTTTTGATCTAACACAGTTTTTCAGTTCCATTCCAAGGTGCCATTAAAGGGATGGGTATTGACAAGGATTTTGGTTTCAGCAGCAAAGTAACTGTGATTTAAACCTGTTTTGCACAGCACTCTTAACTGGAGACCTGAGATTGCAATAGGACAAACAAATATGTATCTGCTAGGCTTGCAGAGTACAAACTAGATAGTGTCAGTTAAGAATATTTAATTCAATATCAAGTTAGTTACAGAAAGAAAAATGGGATTATGAAGGAGTATGAGAAATAAAAGAAAAGGCAGTGGTGAATATTGGGGTGGCACAGTGGTTAGCACTGCTGCCCCACAGCACCAGGGCCTCAGGTTCGATTCCAGACTTAGATGTCTGTCTGTGTGGAGTTTGCACATTCTCCCTGTGTCTGCATAGGTGTGCTCCGGTTTCCTCCCACAGTCGCAAAGATGTGCAGGTCAGGTGAATTGGCCATTCTAAATTGCCCATAGTGTTCGGTGCATTAGTCAGGGAAATGGGTCTGGGTGGGTTACTCTTCGGACGGTCAGTGTGGACTGGTTGGGCCAAATGGCTTGTTTCCATACTGTAGGGAATCTAATCTAATTATTTATGTATTTTTAATCTTTTTGAAACCTTCTGACTTAAAAACTAAAAGAATGGAAGACTACACTTCTAAAAGTTAATTTATAAGTTCTGACCAAGTTTTGAACAATTCTAGTTCTGGTGAGCTAGGTCAGTATGTAATAATGTGAGTATTGTAACTTGGTCCCCATTTATGCGTTTCATCTTTTTGGTCATTTTACTGGTGTAGCTCAACTTGAGGAATAGAATAACTGGACAGCAATTTTCTCATTGGACATCTGCAATTACCATAGGTTGCAATGTGATTTTTCAGTTTAATAATGGTGAGTGCTATTACTTGCAATCATCAGTTTTACTGCAAATTCTGGGCAATATCACAGAGTTGCCTAGCTGTAATATGTTAGGCAATGTTCAAAACTGTAGAATATGTACTATGTTTGGCCCCCTCCCTGCAAAACAAAAAAAACTATACTGGACGCAAAGGCAGCTGGTTCTGGGAGAGTTAATACTTTAGAAATTCCAAATCTCAAGTGGTTTTCTATAACCTTGGTATTGCATATTGAATGATATCCTTATCATTTTCCACTACAGTTTATCTAATACTGGCTGGATTTATTCCTTCTAGTTACTGCATAATTAATAAAGTGTGCCTGCAATAGGTGTGGTCTCACTACTGTATGTTCATCATTTAATCTCTTGTTCTGCAAGATGTCCCTGACTTACCAAACCTCTGTTTATGATTGTATGTGCTGTAGCCTTGCTTCATATGTGCACTAGGCATCCCATTCTGTTAATGCACTGAAAACTTTGGATGGAGTTCATCTCACAAAGTGATAGCTATTTGCACCTGCCTCAAAGTAGATGAGATTGGAGCAACCTGCATGACATGTCCTCCAAAATGAGTCAGAAAATATAAAAATGATATATGCATATTATCTATGAGTTCAATGAGTACTGATTTAAAGTGGAACTATTAATGGAAAAAAAGTGATAAGCAAATGTGTGAAAGCCATCTTGATAATGCTGAGCTATTCGAATTCTGTTGTTTCGACAATTTGATGTTTTCACAAAATTTGGGTGTACTGAAATGTTTTTATTCATTATTACATGAAACAAAATAAATGTAACTTGTGCTTTCAGAAAAGATTCCAGGCACAGCATTGCTGCATTTATTTTATTAGTAAGAGAATCAAACAACATTTCATTTTAAATTAGTTATTATTCATTAACTAAATATATTGTAATAAATTGTGGTGCACATTCTCAGAATTTCTTTGAATATCCTTGCTGTATTTCTGACCAGTAAAGATTTTTCATTCGCAATAAAGCATCTTTTCAGGAGAGAGCACCAATAGCTTCTGGTTGATTTAGAGAGAGGTGATGGCCTAGTGGCATTGTCTCTGGACTGTAAATTCAGAGGCTCCGGTAATGTTCTGGGGACCTGATTCAAACCTCACCATGGTAGATGGTGGAATTTGAATTAAATCAATAATCTGTAATTAGGAGTTTAATGAGGACTATGAATCCATTGCTGATTGTTGCAGAAAAACTCACTAAACAGTCATCCATATCTGGTTTATATGTGACTCCAGACCACAGCAATATGGTTGACGTCTAGCTGCCCTCTGGGCAATTAAGAATGGACAATCAATGCTGACCATTGCCAATGGTGTCTTAATCCTGTGAATGAACGAAATAGAAAAATTGGACTTCACCACTGACTATTCAAATTTGGGTTTAGCACTGAATCGTTGACTCAACCAGACCTTTTTGGGTGAGGTCAATCCAATTTTTAAGTAATTGTAAGGACTTTAGTTTGATGTGTGTGATGATAATCACTACTTTAGAGAGTGCAGTCTTCTATGGATTAGGTATATCTTAGCCTGGTGAATACTGACTTGCTAGTTTGTAAACTTCTAAAATGGTGTTGTCAATGGAGAGCTTGGCATATCAGCTTCTTTGTAAGGACCTTGCAGGCAACGGCATTTTGACTGCATGGTCAGCATCAATGGACTATGACAACAGCACACAATATCAATGCTACCAGACCCCTTCAAGCAAATGTGGGGTCTGTGTAGAATCTGTCAAGGTGCACCAAGCTATGTAAATGTCGGCTAATGTTTGAGGTGCTTTAGAGAGTTGAGGAATTTGTCTAGTTTGTTATGGCAGTAATGCAGTAACACGACAGAGCGATTCAGTTCAAGATCACCTTTTTTTTGGAATTTCTAAAAATGCATAACATGCACTAAAGTATTACAAGCTTTTCAATGTTTTTAATAGCAGGGAATGCAGTACATTCATTATCTATCGATTTTCTTTTTGTATATCATATATAATATCTTTTTTATATAAAAAGAGTCACAACTGTTTTTAAAAACCTCCCTGCTTGAGTTTCTCTTGGTCCATGATCCGTGTCAGGTTAGCCCTGATGGGAAAGCTTGTGATTCCCCACTTGAGTCTCCAAATAAAATTTCAATTGGCTCCCAAAGACATAACTTAATGCAGTTTCCATGTTTTAAAACATGACCATGTGTGCATGACCTGCTCACTTGTTAAAATGAGTGGGTTAATGTCATAATGCAATGGAAAGGCAGTGGGGATCATGCTAAGTCACTTAGTAAAAAAAATGCCCCAGCCTGCAGGTTTCAGCGAGATGGGCAATATTTAAATAGAGGGCTAACAGCACACCTGAGTCTTCTGTTACAGTTACCTATTTCTCCATCACTTACCTTTCTCATACAATACTGATAAAATGTTTAGTCATTCAATATTTTTTAAATAGGATAAAGTAAGGGCTGGAGATCAGAGTCAAAATGCGTGGTGCTGAAAAAGCACAGGCCCACCCCTCTCCTATTTATCTGTCAGCCCCCCTTGCACGCCTCCTCTGCGTCCGCCCCCCATCACCCCCACAATTAGCAACAAACTAACTGTAATTGGTTGACTGATAGACTTCATCCAAGAAATAATCATGAACAAGGGTTTGGAAACTAATTTTGTGAGGCAGTGCTTTTGTGAGGTTGAGGCTGGCTTGAAGTTCTGAGGTACTTATGGTCCTCCACACCTGTGCTAAACCCAACGTGAAAGTAAATGTACATGAGTTTTTTTCTTCTGAGGTGTGGACATGGGCCCAACAGCAGGATGGACTCCCGCAGGGGTGAGTGTCAGGTTTTCTGATGCAAATATATTATACTCAGTTCATAAAATCCTGTCCATAAAATTGGGCATTTTACCTTACATCTTCATGTACAGTCCCCAGCTGGAACATTCTGGACTGCCATTGTATTGAAAACGCCACCAAACAGCACTCTGAATCCTAGGACCATCACTCCACCTCTGCTCATCATCACCATCTAACCTTGGAGATATGAGACCCCAGGCCATGCTTCAGGTGATACCTCTCTGGGTGTTCTCCTGAGGCTGTGTAAGACAAAAGGACATTCTTTTCCCTGTGGATGGCAGGAGGCCATGCTTGTCTCAAGAGAACACTGCTCCAGTGATGCAAGAGGATAAATAATCTGCTACCCTCTGCCATTGTACCACTGCCTACTCTTAACTTCACACTCTCTTGAGTGTGGGCTAGACTTTGAGATTGTCATGTCAGGGGATTGTCACACACACAAGAGGATTCCTACCTGGTATCCCAGTCAAATGATGGATACACAATCAGTAGCTAACACTTTATTTCTTTACAACTTGTGATACAAAAAAGTGATACTACTTCTCTCAGATCTGCCAGGGTTCACATTTAAAGCATAAAATAAGCTATAGCATTCAGCAGCTCATGAACCATCAGACAACTGACCTTTTCATCAAAACTAGGGAAATATATACCTCTATTAACCTTTTTCATGAAGGACTTGCATGGGACAAGGACACACCACAGAGCATGGCTTTTTGAATTGAACCACCTTTTGAGTAAAACTCCACTTACTTGCCCTGATATGCTGGTGTCAGTTACTGTAGCTGCCTCGCTTTGGCAAGTTTGTTCATCTGGTCATGCTTCCCCTGTAACACTGTGCATATTGCATAAAAAAACAGCTTGGATATGAAGGATCGAAGTCACTGAAGAAACTTAAACCCACTGAAGTCTGGAGAAAGAAGATCACCTCACCAGGAAATGTGTGTGTATATGTAAATGGGTTTGTGAACACATGTATTTCCAGTTTTTGGATAACGAGATTGCAACTGTGAACATAATTTCAGTTGATTAATGTTTTAATGAGTATTTGTGATGCCCTAGTTAACACACAAGGGATTCCCAAGCATGAAGATTGGGCAAACTTAGACTGAAAATTTCCAATCCAAAAACTTAATCACAAAACTTTAACATGACATTGGAAAACTGAAATTTTGCCTCTTGCCCAATTTAAGCTTCCTTGCCCACCTTTCTACAAGCTCTGGGTGGGCTTGGAAAAGTTCCAGCCCATAGAATTACTGCATTATTTCCAAGCTATCAGTATGAATATGCTTAGGATATTTGCATCAAATTCCTCTTTCAGGAATTTTTTAATGGAATTTTTAACATGGTAAAACATGTAAACACCTTCATTTAAAAAAATACTTGAGGGGAGATATTGAGCTTGTGAGAAGATTTGTAGCTCGGGTACTCGTTGTTGTGGTTCTGTTCGCCGCGCTGAGAATTTGTGTTGCAGACGTTTCGTCCCCTGTCTAGGTGACATCCTCAGTGCTTGGGAGCCGAAGCGCTTCTGTGATCTTTCCTCCGGCATTTGTAGTGGTTTGAATCTGCCACTTCCGGTTGTCATTTTGCATATTGAGCATTTTGATATTACAAAATTTTCAAATTAAATATCAAACCTGGTAGTGTTTCATTCTCATGTGAAAGAAGATAAGACGACTAGGATATTCAGTTATATCTTTTATTCATCCAGATCATTGGCTAATTAGTATCACTGACCATTTACCCACAATATTTTTCATATCCTTTTGATATTCCTAGTTACAAAAATCTATCAATCAATCTTGAAAATATCTGACTCATAAGTTACAGCCAGATTTCCACTAACCTGTGTTAAAAATACCATCCTGATGAAATTTTAAATGTATCAATCAGAAACAAATACATGATGCTTGCTTAAACAGAGTGGATTCTGACATTTTAATTCTTGAAATGAACCTCATGATGACATACTCAAATCTGCATCATTTTAAAGCCAAAAATTTAATTTAAAGTTAAATGTTTGCATGGATTGTGTTTCTAAAATTGGCATGGTAAGCAGATTCTTCTCCCAGCTTGCAACCATGGAAAGTTATAAAATAAAAGGTCAAAGAACTAGTTCACGTTTTCCATTTTCTCTTCAATGAACAATTTATGTTTGAGATGAACTCGATAGCAGTTGTTCAGATTAAGTAGACGTTTTGCTGACACAAGTTCACTTTATGGTTTGCAGGCTTGTCACTCATTCAGAGTAAAAAATGGTCTTGCTTTTCCTGACTGAAAACAAATTCAATACTAGAGACACCCATCTTAGCCTTGGAGTTTATTGTATGAAGGTCAGAATCCAGTGCTGTAACAGAATAACCTGCCAAATACATCTTGCAAGGGCCTTGGGGCCGATAATGTATGTTCTATCTAATGATGACACTGGTGATCCACCAAAGATCAGGTTAACAACTGTGACGTTATTAAAATGTTTATTTGTTCAAATCCCAATCAGAAATCATGGAATGTTGGCCTTCGATGCTAAACCATGACACACACTGTCAAATCTATCGTGATTCACTAGAAAGTATTTCAACTGGAGAAAAAAAATCCAACATATTTGTAAAAATTAAAGAAGCTAAATTGACACAAAAGGCTTTTCATAGGTGGAGCCAGTTCACATTCTGAATGTATACCATTACATAAACACATGAACAGAAATGTACTAACTTCTGAATTAATGTAAAAATAACACACAAAATTAACATCTGAGATAAAATAGTAACACTCACTATGTATATCATTCAATGACAGTGCTATCAGCGTAAATGAACTGAACTGTATCTATTATTTGTGTTGACAACAGCTGCTAATAGGTAATTGAAGTGCAATTATTTTTTGATTCCTTTTTAATATTTATTTACTCAGTGCGATGCTAGAACTATTTAGCTGGTCATATCTAATTACTAACCATGTATTTCATGTGAAATTAAATCAATTGAAATGCACTTACTTTTTACACTTTAGATTTTTACGTCTTTTCTGTATTGCAGCTTTACTAATCGTTGGCACGCAGGGCAGATTTGCACTATCCAAACATTAAATCTTAAAAATAAAGGAACTCAATCACACTTGGAAAACCAAACTTTTATGTGAAGTACAATGTCCAAAGAAAATAAAATTTCATAATGCAAGTTTTATTACTGCCACTGTAAAGATAATTAGACTTGTGTATAAAAATCCATACAGAATGCAAGAAAAGTGGTATGGTACAATTTAATGGTGGCTCATTTTGAAAAAAAAAATAATAATTTGATGGATGCTGGTGTTGCTGGCAAGATTGGCACTTATGCAGTGTTACCAGGGAAGATGATTATTTTCCAGGCTGGTGGATGAAGTGTTGATTAAGCAGTTTGCCTGTGCTGAATGCTGTTCAACATCTTGAATGTTATTGCCACTACACCCATTGAAGCAAGTTGAAAAATCCCACCTATTCTTCAGTTGCGATTTGAAGTGGTCGAGGAGCTTTACTAATTCAGAGGATTTGACTTACTGTCATAGTTGGGACATTTATGCAGGTAATCCAATTGATTTTCCGTCAACAGTTGTAATATGGTGCTTAAATTATTTCAAAAGTTATTGGTTGCATAATGAAGCACATTAATTTAAAAAAAAACTTTTTACTCAGCTTCTACTCACTAGGGATTAGAAATTGCTATAAATAATAAAATGGCCCATTAATGTCATTGAGAGTACCAAGGTTATTTAAGAGAACAGATGAAGAAAAACCATTCCTACTGGTTGGGATAGTCTAAAACTTAAGCAAGAAGTAAGGAATGAAATTAGAAAACACTTCTATATGAAGAACGGAGTAGAATTTGAGGTGTTTTCTGAAAACAGTGATTGATTCTAAATCAACTTTTACTTTTGAATTTGAGGTGAATAGATTTTATATTAAAATGAGGTATTAGGGAATCTGAACAAATATGGATGTATGAAATTAGGTCACATCAGCCATGATCTCATTTAATAAAGGCCAACTAGTTATCTGCTGTTCCCATGTTCTGAAAGGCCATGGTAGTTTATTTTTTTTTTTAAAAGTCAGAAGAAAAAATGGGATGTAGTAGGTGAATAGCTTTTACCTTTTTATACCGAAAGGTGTAAATTGTATTATCAAATAGATGACTTTAGTCTGACAAGCGTGTACATGCCAAGCATCACTGTATCAAATGTTTCATGCTGACTGTCAATGCTTGCTCCCAATTCTTCTACATCTGTGGTTAATGGTCCAGACAGCACTCCAGGCTCCTTTTCACGCAAATTCCATTGCACAAGGTTCAGGAACATTCAAAAGCCAGGACATCTCTTATTCAGTATATAGAGATATCAGTCCAGGTATATGGAAAGGATCAAGATGTGACTAAGGGGTATGGAATGAGAGAATATGTGACATGGAGAAATTCATCAAGTGTGGAATGAGTTATGGTAAAAAAAAATTGAAATTAATGGCAGTGAAGATGAGCAAATGAAAGGGAAAAGAAATGGGACAGAAATGAAGATGGAAGAAGAAATAAACTGGGACTGGCACTTTTTTGAGTATGTAAGGAAACAGTGCCAATATTTGCAAGGCATAGTGGCTCAGTGGTTAGCAGTGCTGCCTCATAGTGCCAGGGACCTGTGTTCAGTTCCAACCTCGAGTGACTGTGTGTGGAGTTTGCACATCCCCCCCCAATGCGTCTTCTTCAGACCTTCATATTTCATTCCATTCAGTGCAAATGAAGGAATATGTATATTTACTGCCTAAAAATAAAGACCATGTAACTATGTTACTACATAGAAGACTTCTTAGTTTTTATAAGTTCTTGCTGAAATGTTGATTGTAATCCAGGTTGGCCCTGTATGACATTGGCTCACTGAAGTATATTTTTAACATCTATCAATCACATGGTCACTTACTGTACATAATGAAGTTAACTTTAATCAACCTTCACTGGCTAAAAACAGCAGCTCCTCTGAAAATTGCTGTCTAAAGCCACATTGAGTACAACCAAGCATTTCCTGTTTAGCTGGCCACTTTATTCAAGGAAACTGATGGAACTGCATCCTTACTACAAAGGATGGGGGCCAACGAGAGCAGTTCCTGAGGTCTTCAGCCAAAGCCCCCAATCCTAGTGATTCGTCATCCTTACTGAAACAGCTACAGCCCTTCTGAATGCTTGGAAAAAATAAGTACAGAAGGATTTCCTGAAAATAATGTTCAAGCCAGCTGCTTTCCTTGGAATAAACTCTACAAAACATTCAAATTGTCCTCCCTTGAGATTAACCCTCTTACTGATTTGTATTAAAAAATGACTTATGATTTATAACTGTCCATTTTGCTATCTCAAGTTGCTAATTGATCTGGTATTGCATTTGTCTCTTTGTACATACTAAAGTTAGTAAGTAATGAGGCAGCTCTACTGACAGCATGTTTTACAATGCTTTAAGGTTTTGAGAGTACATTTGTATCTAGCTCCACTGAGTGTTTTTAAAACAAAACTCCTTTGCTGAAAGTTGTGAAAGGGCCAAGTAAAAGTCATTTCAGTCTAGATGCTGTGGGTTTCTCGATTATCAGCATGTGGGGGAGTATTCAGCCTATGTTCATAACTTTAATCAGAAAGTTCGCACTCATGTAACCAGTAGAATGTGGAATGCTGGCAGGTAGGACTAGTTTGGGTTGGGATATCTGGTTGGCATGTACAAGGTGGGCCGAAGGGTCTGTTTTCATCCTGTACATCTCTGGTTCTGCAGAGGTTTTACTTGAAGTCCGGTTTGCGACTGAGAGTCACACCAACAGAGTGGGATCAATTCCTGCACCCTCCGATGCCGCCACGAAGGTCCCACCTTTTTCAATCGTTTTCCTCACCTGAGGCATGGTAACCTCCAGGTTAAATTCACCACCAGTTGTCTCTTTCTGTGATGAGAGAACAACTCTATATGGTCTGCTGAGGCTGTGGCAACTTTCTTGAAGGATTTTTGGGAGAATGCTTAGAGTCCTTCATGATACCTAACTTGCACTACATGTAATTATGTTTGAACCAGGAAATCTATTGAAAGTTGCATCAAAATGATAGGTCCTTAGGGAGTATAGAGAAACAAGTCAACCTTGATGCCTAAAGTTGTCAGCAGAGGCAGCCAGGGTGGTGAAGTAGCCATACAGGATGCTTGCCTTCATTAGTCAGAGCATAGAACATAGGAGCAAGGAAGTCTTGTTATAAAACATTTGTTAGGCCACAGGTGAAGTGTTGAGTGCAGTTCTGGTTGCCACGTTATTGGAAGGACGCTGGAGAGAGTGCAGAGGAGATTCACCAGGATGTTACCTGGGATGAAAATATTAAAATGAGAAGAGACTGGATAGGCTTGGTTTGTTTTCCTTGGAGCAGAGGCAGCTGAGTCGGAATCTGATTTGCGGTATACAAAATTGTGAACGGCCTAGAGTAGATCATGAGAGTATATTCCCCATGGCAGATGTGTTTATGACCAGAGGGCATAAGCTTTCAAAGTGAAGAGCAAGTGGTTGAGAGGAGATTTGACCCAGAGGATGATAGAAATATGGAAATTGCTGCCTGAAAGGGTGGGGTAAGTGAGCACTTAAAATGTCGAAGCATAGCAGTGTATTGACCAAGTGGAGGTAATCGGGATTACTTTAGTTTTGCGTTTGTTGGTCAGCATAGAAATGGTATGCTGAAAATTCTGTTTCTATGCTGTATGATTCTAAAAGAAAAAGTTTTTATCTTAAACTGTATTCAGTAAGACTTTTATGATTTACATCACTTTGACCAAAGGTTTCGTTTTTAAAGCAACCAATAGTTAACTTTGTTAAGCATTACTTCAAGTGAGCTTCGTCACTTCTCAGCTGGGCTCCAGGCATGACCTCCTAGGACAGGGCCGTCTAATCCTGGTTACTGTATACTGTAAGGGCTGTCTAAACCCAGTAACCGTATTCACTAAGGACCATCTAATCCCAGTTACTGTGTACAGTAAGAGTTGTCGAATCCGGGTTGCTGTGTTCAGTAAAGCCCATCTAATCCCAGTAACTGTCTACTGTAATGTAACCGTATACAGTAAGGGCCGTCTAATCCCAGTAAACGTGTTCAGTTAGGGCTGTCTAATCCCAATAGCTGTGTACTTTAATGGGCCGTCTAATCCCAGTAACCGTGTTCAGTAACAGCCGTCTAATTCCAGTAATCGTGTACTGTAATGGGCCGTCTAATCCCAGTAACCGTGTTCAGTAATGGACGTCTAATCCCAGTTACCGTGTTCAGTAAGGGCAGTCTAATCCCAGCAACCATGTTCAGTAAGGGCTGTCTAATCCCTGTAATCATGTTCAGTAAGAGCCGTTTAATCCCAGTAATCATGTTCTGTAATGGGTCGTCTAATTCCAGTAACTGTATACTGTAATGGGATGACTAATCCCAGTAATCGTGTTCAGTAAGGGCCGTCTAATCCCAGATACAGTGTTCAGTAAGGACCGTCTAATTCCAGTAACCGTGTACTGTAATGGGCCTTCTAATCCCCAATTACCGTGTACTGTAATGTGCAGTCTTATCCCAGTAATCGTGTTCAGTGAGGGCCGTCTAATCCCAGTAATCGAGTTCAGTAAGGGTTGTCTAATCCCAAGTAATTGTGTTCAGTAAGGGTCATCTAATCCCAGTTGCCATGCACTGTAATGGGCCGTCTAATCCCAGTGATCGTGTTCAGGAAGGGCTGTCTAATCCCAGTAATCGTGTTCAGTAAAGGCCGTCGAATCCCAGTAATCGTGCTCAGTGAGAGTCGTCTAATCCCAGTAATCATGTTCAGTAAGGGCCGTCGAATCCCAGTAATCGTGTTCAGGAAGGGCCGTCTAATCCCAGTAATCATATATTGTAATGGGCCGTCTAATCCCAGAAACCGTGTTCAGTAAGGATCGTCTAATCCAATAATCGTGTTCAGTGAGGGTCGTCTAATCCCAGTAGCCGTGTTCAGTAACGGTCGCCGAATCCCAGTAATCATGTTCAATAAGGGCAGTCTAATCCCAGTAATCGTGTTCAATAAGGGCAGTCTAATCCCAGTAACCATGCTCAGTGAGGGCCGTCTAAGGCCAGTTACCGTGTTCAGTAACGGCCGTTTAATCCCAGTTAACGTGTACTGTAATGGGCCGTCTAATCTCAGTAACTGTGCTCAGTAAGGGTCATCGAATCCCAGTAATCGTTTTAGGTAAGAGTCGTTTAATCCCAGTAACCGTGTTCAGTAAGGGTCGTCTAATCCCAGTAACCGTGTACTGTAATGGGCTGTCTAATCCCAGTAACTGTGCTCAGTAAGGGTCGTCTAATCCCAGTAACCGTGTACTGTAATGGGCCGTCTAATCCCAGTAACTGTGCTCAGTAAGGGCCGTCTAATCCCAGTAACCGTGTTCAGTAAGGGCTGTCTAATCCCAGTAACCGTGTTCAGTAAGGGCCGTCTAATCCCAGTAACCATGTACTGTAACGGGCCGTCTAATCCCAGTAAGCGTGTGCAGTAAGGGCTGTCTAATCTCAGTAACCGTGTGCAGTAAGGGATGTCTAATCCCAGTATCCGTGTTCATTATGGGCCGTCTAATCCCAGTAAGCGTGTGCAGTAAGGGCTGTCTAATCCCAGTAACCATGTTCAGTAAGGGCTGTCTAATCCCAGTAACCATGTACAGTAATGGGCCGTCTAATCCCAGAAACTGTGAACTGTAATGGGCCGTCTAATCCCAGGATGCATGTTCAGTAAGGGCTGTCTAATCCTAGTAACCGTGTGCAGTAAAGGCTGCCTAATCCCAGTAACCGTGTGCAGTAAGGGATGTCTAATCCCAGTATCCGTGTTCATTATGGGCTGTCTAATCCCAGTAACCGTGTTCATTATGGGCCATCTAATCCCAGTAAACTTGTTCAGTAAAGGCCGTCTAATCCCAGTAACTGTGTTCATTATGGGCCGTCTAATCCCAGTAACCGTGTACAGTAATGGGCCGTCTAATCCCAGAAACTGTGCTCAGTAAGGGTCGTCTAATCCCAGTAACGATGTACTGTAATAGGCCGTCTAATCCCAGTAAGCGTGTTCAGTAAGGGCTGTCTAATCCCAGTAACCGTGTGCAGTAAAGGCTGTCTACTCCCAGTAACCGTGTGCCGTAAGGGATGTCTAATCCCAGTATCCGTGTTCATTATAGGCCGTCTAATCCCAGTAACCGTGTTCATTATGGGCCATCTAATCCCAGTAACAGTGTTCAGTAAAGACTGTCTAATCCCAGTAACCGTGTTCAGTAAAGGCCGTCTAATCCCAGTAACCATGTACTGTAATGGGCCGTCTAATCCCAGTAAGCGTGTTCAGTAAGGGCCATCTAATCCCAGTAATTGTGTTCAATAAGGGCCGTCCCATCCCAGTAACCATGCTCAGTGAGGGCCGTCTAAGGCCAGTTACCGTGTTCAGTAACGGCCGTTTAATCCCAGTTAACGTGTACTGTAATGGGCCGTCTAATCTCAGTAACTGTGTTCAGTAAGGGTCATCTAATCCCAGTAATCGTTTACGGTAAGAGTCGTTTAATCCCAGTAACCGTGTTCAGTAAGGGTCGTCTAATCCCAGTAACCGTGTACTGTAATGGGCCGTCTAATCCCAGTAACTGTGCTCAGTAAGGGTCGTCTAATCCCAGTAACCGTGTACTGCAATGGGCCGTCTAATCCCAGTAACCGTGTTCAGTAAGGGCTGTCTAATCCCAGTAACCTTGTTCAGTAAAGGCCGTCTAATCCCAGTAACCATGTACTGTAATGGGCCGTCTAATCCCAGTAAGCGTGTTCAGTAAGGGCCGTCTAATCCCAGTAACTGTGTTCAGTAAGAGCCGTCTAATCCCAGTAACTGTGTTCATTATGGGACGTCTAATACCAGTAACCGTGTTCAGTAAGGGTCATCTAATCCCAGTAACCGTGTACTGGAATGGGCCATCTAGTCCCAGTAACCATGTTCAGTAAGAGCCGTCTAATCCCAGTAACTGTGTTCATTATGGAACGTCTAATCCCAGTAACCATGTTCAGTAAGGGCCGTCTAATCCCAGCAATCATGTTCAGTAAGGGTCATCTAATCCCAGTAACCGTGTACTGGAATGGGCCGTCTAATCCCAGTAACCGTGTGCAGTAAGGGATGTCTAATCCCAGTATCCGTGTTCATTATGGGCCGTCTAATCCCAGTAACCGTGTACAGTAATGGGCCGCCTAATCCCAGTAACCATGTTCAGTGAGGGCCGTCTAATCCCAGTAATCGTGTTCAGTAAACGTCGTCTAATCCCAGTAACCGTGTACTGTAATGGGCCGTCTAATCCCAGTAACTGTGTTTATTAAGGGTCGTCTAATCCCAGTAACCTTGTACTGTAATGGGCCGTCTAATCCCAGTAACCGTGTTCAGTAAGGGACGTCTAATCCCAGTAACCGTGTTCAGTAAGGGACGTCTAATCGCAATAACCATGTTCAGTGAGGGCCGTCTAATCCCAGTAACTGTGTTCATTATGGGACGTCTAATCCCAGTAACTGTGTTCATTATGGGACGTCTAATCCTAGTAACCGTGTTCAGTAAGGGCCGTCTAATCCCAGCAATCATGTTCAGTAAAGGTTGTCTAATCCCAGTAACCGTGTTCAGTGAGGGTCATCTAATCCCAATAATCGTGTTCAGTGAGGGTCACCGAATCCCAGTAATTGTGTTCAATAAGGGAAGTCTAATCCCAGTAACCGTGTTCAATAAGGGAAGTCTAATCCCAGTAACCGTGTTCAATAAGGGCAGTCTAATCCCAGTAGCCGTGTTCAGTAAGGGCCATCTAATCCCAGTAATCGTGTTCAATAAGGGCCGTCTCATCCAAGTAATCGTGTTCAGTGAGGGTCGTCTAATCCCAGTAATCGTGTTCAGTGTGGGTCGTCTAATCCCACTAATCGTGTTCAGTAAAGGCCGGCTAATCCCAGTAATCGTTTTCGGTAAGGGTCGTCTAATCCCAGTAACCGTTTTCAGTAAAGGTCGTCTAATCCCAGTAACCGTGTTCAGTAAAGGTCATCTAATCCCCATAACCGTGTACTGTAATGGGCCGTCTAATCCCAGTAACCATATTCAGTGAGGGCCGTCCAATCCCAGTAATTATGTTCAGTAAGTGTCGCTTAATCCCAGTAACCCTGTACTGTAATGGGCCATCTAATCCCAGTAACTGTGTTCAGTAAGGATCGTCTAATCCCAGTAACCGTGTACTGTAATGGGCCGTCTAATCCCAGTCACCGTGTTCAGTGAGGGCCATCTAATCCCAGTAACCATGACTGTAATGGACCGTCTAATCCCAGTAATCATGTATTGTAATGGGCCGTCTACTCCCAGTAACTGTGTACTGTAATGGGCCGTCTAATCTCAGTAACCATGTACAGTAATGGGCCGTCTAATCCCAATAACTGTGTTCAGTAAGGGTCCTCAAATCCCAGTAACCGTGTTCTGTAAGGGGCTGTCTAATCCCTGCAATCGTGTTCACTAAGGGTTGTCTAATCCCAGTAACCGTGTACTGTAAAGGAACGTCTAATCCCAGTAACCATGTTCAGTGAGGGCCATCTAATCCCAGTAACCGTGTTCGGTAAGGGTCGTCTAATCCCCGTAACCGCGTACAGTAATGGGCCGTCTAATCCCAGAAACTGTGCTCAGTAAGGGTCGTCTAATCCCAGTAACTGTGTACTGTAATGGGCCATCTAATCCCAGTAACCGTGTGCAGTAAGGGCTGTCTAATCCCAGTAACCGTGAACTGTAATGGGCCATCTAATCCCCGTAACAGTGTGCAGTAAGGGCCGTCAGATCCCAGTAATCGTATTCAGTAAGGGCCGTCTAATCCCAGTAACTGTGTTCAGTAACGGCCATCTAATCCCGGTTACCGTGTACTCTAATGGTCCGTCTAACCATCTAATCCCAGTAACGTGTTCAGTAAGAGCCGTGTAATCCCAGTAACCGTGTTCTGTAATCGGCCGTCGAATGCCAGTAACTGTGTTCAGTAACAACCTTCTATTATTTTGTTATTATTTCTTTTTTTTTAAAATTTAACCCCCACACTACCACCTAAGTGCGGTAGTGCTTATTTTATCCCCAGCACCCATGGTGTGTGTGTGTGTGTGTGCAGGTGTGAGACACAGTGAAAGACACAAAGTGCACGAATCTTTATTCAATTTCCACTACCAGGAAGATAGGAAAACACCCGGGTGGCCAATGACAAACACTGCCCTTAGTAACAGCCTTCTATTTTTTTTTTTAAGCAGTGCCCTTCACAAAAAGGACTATCCTGTTTTGTTTTTTTTTCTTCTTTTTCTTTTTGGTAGGGACTAAATCAAAATAGAATTGGAGTTCTCCGGTTTATTTTTTATTTTATTTTTTCCTTTTTTTCTCTTCCTTTTTTTCTCTTTTTTTTAATTTCTATTAACCCCCACACTACCACCTAAGTGCGGTAGTGCTTATTTTATCCCCAGAACCCATGGTGTGTGTGTGCAGGTGTGAGACACAGTGAAAGACAAAGTGCATGAATCTTTATTCAATTTCCACCACCAGGAAGATAGGAAAACACCCGGGTGGCCAATGACAAACACTGCCCTTAGTAACAGCCTTCTAATCCTGGCTACCGTGTACTCTAATGGGACATCTTTTCCCAGTAATCATGTTGACTAAGGGTCGTCTAATGCTAGTAACCGTGTTATGTAATGGGCCGTCTAATCCCAGTAACCGTGTTCAGCAAGGGCAGTCTAATCCCAGTAACCGTGTACTGTAATGGGCCGTTTAATCTGAGCAACTGTGTTCAGTAAAGGCGTCTAATCCCAGTTATCCTGTTCAGTAAGGGTCGTCTAATCGCAGTAACCGTGTGCAGTAATGGGCCATCTAATCCCATTAACCATGTACTGTAATGAGCCGTCTAATCCCAGTAACCGTGTTCAGTGAGGGCCGTCTAATCCCAGTAACCGTGTTCAGTAAGGGTCGTCTAATCCCAGAAACCGTGTTCAGTAAGGGCCGTCTCATCCCAGTAACCGTGTACTGTAATGGGCCATCTAAACCCAGTAACCGTGTTCAGTAAGGGCCGTCTCATCCCAGTAACCGTGTACTGTAATGGGCCGTCTCATCCCAGTAACCGTGTACTGTAATGGGCCGTCTAAACCCAGTAACCGTGTTCAGTAAGGGCCGTCTAATCCCAGTAATCGTGTACTTTAATGGGACGTCTAATGCCAGTATCCATGTTCAGTAAGGGCCGTCTAATCCCAGTAACCATGTATTGTAATGGACCGTCTAATCCCAGTAATCATGTATTGTAATAGGCCGTCTAATCCCAGTAACCATGTTCAGTAAGAGCCGTCTAATCCCAGTAACCGTGTTCAGTGAGGGCCATCTAATCCGAGTAACCGTGTTCAGTAAGGGCCGTCTAATCCCAGTAACTGTGTTCAGTCAGGGCCGTCTAATTGCAGTAACCGTGTACTGTAATGGGCCGTCCAATCCCAGTAACCGTGTTCAGTCAGGGCTGTCTAATCCCAGTAACCATGTACTGTAATGGACCGTCTAATCCCAGTAATCATGTATTGTAATAGGCCGTCTAATCCCAGTAACTGTGTTCAGTAAGAGCCGTCTAATCCCAGTAACCGTGTTCAGTGAGGGCCATCTAATCTGAGTAACCGTGTTCAGTAAGGGCCGCCTAATCCCAGTAACTGTGTTCAGTCAGGGCCGTCTAATTGCAGTAACCGTGTACTGTAATGGGCCGTCCAATCCCAGTAACCGTGTTCAGTAAGGGCCGTCTAATCCCAGTAACCATGTACTGTAATGGACCGTCTAATCCCAGTAATCATGTATTGTAATGGGCCGTCTAATTCCAGTAACCGTGTTCAGTAAGGGCCGTCTAATCCCAGTAACCATGTACTGTAATGGACCGTCTAATCACAGTAATCATGTATTGTAATGGGCCGTCTAAACCCTGTAACTGTGTTCAGTAAGGGTCGTCAAATCCCAGGAACCGTGTACTGTAATGAACCGCCTAATCTCAGTAAGCGTGTTCAGTGAGGCCCGTCTAATCCCAGTAACCGTATTCAGTGAGGGACATCTAAACCCAGTAACTGTCGTCTAATCCCAGTAACCATGTACAGTAATGGGCCGTCTAATCCCAGTAACCGTGTACTGTAATGGGCCGTCTAATCCTAGTAACAGTGTTCAGTAAGGGCCGTCTAATCCCAGTAACCGTGTTCAGTGAGGGCCGTCTAATCTCAGTAATCATGTACTTTAACTGGGACGTCTAATGCCAGTATCAGTGTTCAGTAAGGCCCATCTAGTCCCAGTAACCGTGTTCACTAAGGGGCATCTAATCCGAGTAACCGTGTACTGTAATGGGCCGTCCAATCCCAGTTACCGTGTTCAGTAAGGGCCGTCTAATCCCAGTAATCATGTATTGTAATGGGCCGTCTACTCCCAGTAACCGTATTCAGTAAGGGCCGTCTAATCCCAGTAACCGTGTTCAGTAAGGGCCGTCTAATCTCAATAACCATGTACTGTAATGGACTCTCTAATCGCAGTAACCATGTACAGTAATGTGCCGCCCAATCCCAGTAACCTTGTTCAGTAAAGGCCGTCAAATCCTGGTAACCATGTACTGTAATGGACCGTCTAATCCCAGTAACCATGTACTGTAATGGACCGTCTACTCCCAGTAACCGTGTTCAGTAAGGGCCGTCTACTCCCAGTAACTGCGTTCAGTAACGGCCATCTAATCCCGGTTACCGTGTACTCTAATGGACCGTCTAATCCCAGTAATCATGTATTGTAATAGGCCGTCTAATCCCAGTAATCATGTATTGTAATGGGCCGTCTAATCCCAGTAACCGTGTTCAGTAAGGGCCGTCTAATCCGAGTAACCGTGTTCAGTCAGGGCCGTCTAATCGCAGTAACCGTGTTCAGTCAGGGCCGTCTAATCCGAGTAACCGTGTTCAGTAAGGGCCGTCTAATTCCAGTAACTGTGTTCAGTCAGGGCCATCTAATCCCAGTAGCCGTGTACTGTAATGGACCGTCTAATCCCAGTAATCACGTATTGTAATGGGCCGTCTACTCCCAGTAACCGTGTTCAGTAAAGGCCGTCTAATCCCAGTAACTGTGTACTGTAATGGGCCCTCTAATCTCAGTAACCGTGTACAGTAATTGGCCGTCTAATCCCAGTAACCGTGTACTGTAAGGGGCTGTCTAATCCCCGCAATCGTGTTCGCTAAGGGTTGTCTAATCCCAGTAACCGTGTACTGTAAAGGAACGTCTAATCCCAGTAACCATGTTCAGTGAGGGCCATCTAATCCCAATAACCGTGTTCGGTAAGGGTCGTCTAATCCCCGTAACCGCGTACAGTAATGGGCCGTCTAATCCCAGAAACTGTGCTCAGTAAGGGTCGTCTAATCCCAGTAACTGTGTACTGTAATGGGCCATCTAATCCCAGTAACCGTGTGCAGTAAGGGCTGTCTAATCCCAGTAACCGTGAACTGTAATGGGCCGTCTAATCCCCGTAACCGTGTTCAGTAAGGGCCGTCTAATCCCAGTAACTGCGTTCAGTAACGGCCATCTAATCCCGGTTACCGTGTACTCTAATGGTCCGTCTAACCATCTAATCCCAGTAACGTGTTCAGTACGAGCCGTATAATCCCAGTAACCGTGTTCTCTAATCGGCCGTCTAATGCCAGTAACTGTCTTCAGTAACAGCCTTCTAATCCTGGCTACCGTCTACTCTAATGGGACATCTTTTCCCAGTAATCATGTTGATTAAGGGTCGTCCAATCCTAGTAACCGTGTTATGTAATGGGCCGTCTAATCCCAGTAACCGTGTTCAGCAAGGGCAGTCTAATCCCAGTAACCGTGTTCTGTAATGAGCTGTCTAATCCGAGCAACTGTGTTCAGTAAGGGCATCTAATCCCAGTTATCCTGTTCAGTAAGGGTCGTCTAATCGCAGTAACCGTGTTCAGCAAGGGCAGTCTAATCCCAGTAACCGTGTTCAGCAAGGGCAGTCTAATCCCAGTAACCGTGTTCTGTAATGAGCTGTCTAATCCGAGCAACTGTGTTCAGTAAGGGCATCTAATCCCAGTTATCCTGTTCAGTAAGGGTCGTCTAATCGCAGTAACCATGTGCAGTAATGGGCCGTCTAATCCCAGTAACCGTGTACTGTAATGGGCCGTCTAATCCCAGTCACCGTGTTCAGTGAGGGCCGTCTAATCCCAGTAACCGTGTTCAGTAAGGGCCGTCTAATCCCAAAAATCGTGTTCAGTAAGTGTCGTCCAATCCCAGTAACCGTGTACTGTAATGGGCCATCTAAACCCAGTAACCGTGTTCAGTAAGGGTCGTCTAATCCCAGTAACCGTGTACTGTAATGGGCTGTCTAATCCCAGTAACCGTGTACTGTAATGGGCCGTCTAATTGCAGTAACCGTGTTCAGTAAGGGTCATCGAATCCCAGTAACCGTGTACTGTAATGGGCCGTCTAATCCCAGTAACCGTGTACTGTAATGGGCCGTCTAATCCCATTAACCGTGTTCAGTAAGGGCCGTCTAATCCCAGCAATCGTGTTCAGTAAGGGTCATCTAATCCCAGGTATCGTGTTCAGTAAGGGCCGTCTAACTCCAGTAATCCTATTCAGAAAGGGCCGTCTAAACCCAGTAACCGTGTACTGTAATGGGCCGTCTAAACCCAGTAACCGTGTACTGTAATGGGCCGTCTCATCCCAGTAACCGTGTTCAGTAAGGGCCGTCTAATCCCAGTAACCGTGTTCAGTGAGGGCTGTCTAATCCTAGTAACCGTGTACTGTAATGGACCGCCTAATCTCAGTAAGCGTGTTCAGTGAGGCCCGTCTAATCCTAGTAACCATGTTCAGTGAGGGCCACCTAAACACAGTAACTGTCGTCTAATCCCAGTAACCATGTACAGTAATGGGCCGTCTAATCCCAGTAACGGTGTTCAGTAAGGGCCGTCCAATCCTCGTAATATTGTACTGTAATAGACTGTCAGTCCCAGTAACCGTGTTCAGTAAGGGCCATCTAATCCCAGTAACTGTGTTCAGTCAGGGCCATCTAATCCCAGTAACCATGTATTGTAATGGGCCGTCTAATCCCAGCAATCATGTTCGGTAAGGGTCGTCTATTCCCAGTAACTGTGTTCAGTAAGGGTTGTCTAATCCCAGCAATCATGTTCAGTAAGGGTCGTCTAATCCCAGTAACCATGTTATGTAATGGACCGTCTAATCCCAGTAATTGTGTTCAATAAGGGCCGTCTCACCCCAGCACCCGCGTTCAGTCAGGGCCGTCTAATCCCAGTAACCATGTACTGTAATGGGCCGTCTCATCCCAGCATCCGTATTCAGTAGAGTCGTCCAATCCCAGTAACCGTATTCAGTAAGAGTCGTCTAATCCCAGTAACCATGTACTGTAATGGGCCGACTAATCCCAGTAACCGTGTATTGTAATGGGCCGTCTAATCCCAGTAACAGTGTTCAGTAAGGGCCGTCTAATCCCAGTAACCGTGTACTGTAATGGGCCGTCTCATCCCAGCATCCGTGTTCAGTAAGAGTCGTCTAATCCCAGTAACCATGTACTATAATGGGCCGTCAAATCCCAGTAACGGTGTTCAGTAAGGGCCGTCTAATCCCAGCACTCGTGTTCAGTCAGGGCAATCTAATCCCAATAACCGTTTCCTGTAATGGGCCGTCTAATCCCAGCAATCGTGTTCAGTAAGGTCGTCAAATCCCAGTAACCATATTCAGTGAGGGCCGTCCAATCCCAGTAATCATATTCAGTGAGGGCCGTTTAATCCCAGTAACCGTGTCCTGTAATGGGCCGTCTAATCCCAGTAACCATGTTCAGTAAGGGCCGTCTAATCCCAGCATCCGTGTTCAGTAAGGGCCGTCTCATGCCAGTAATCATGTTCCGTAAGGGCCGTTTAATCCCGGTTACCGTGTTCAGTAAGGGCCGTCTAATCCCAGTACCCGTGTACTGTAGTGGGCCGTCTATTCCCAGCAATCGTGTTCAGTCAGGGTCGTCTAATCCCAGCAACCGTGTTCAGTAAGGGTCATCTAATCCCAGTAACCATGTTATGTAATGGACCGTCACATCCCAGTAACCGTGTTCAATAAGGGTCGTCTAATCCTAGTAACCATGTACTG
Source organism: Chiloscyllium plagiosum (assembly GCF_004010195.1). Lineage (NCBI taxonomy): Eukaryota > Metazoa > Chordata > Chondrichthyes > Orectolobiformes > Hemiscylliidae > Chiloscyllium > Chiloscyllium plagiosum. The sequence goes on from NC_057739.1 coordinate 26,950,806, forward strand.
TAATGGGCCGTCTAATCCCAGTAACCGTGTATTGTAATGGGCCGTCTAATCCCAGCAATCATGTTCGGTAAGGGTCGTCTATTCCCAGTAACCGTGTTCAGTAAGGGTTGTCTAATCCCAGCAATCGTGTTCAGTAAGGATCGTCTAATCCCAGTAACCATGTTATGTAATGGACCGTCAAATCCCAGTAATTGTGTTCAATAAGGGCCGTCTCACCCCAGCACCCGCGTTCAGTCAGGGCCGTCTAATCCCAGTAACCGTGTACTGTAATGGGCCGTCTCATCCCAGCATCCGTGTTCAGTAGAGTCGTCCAATCCCAGTAACCGTGTTCAGTAAGAGTCGTCTAATCCCTGTAACCATGTACTGTAATGGGCCGTCAAATCCCAGTAACCGTGTATTGTAATGGGCCATCTAATCCCAGCAATCGTATTCAGTAAGGGTCGTCAAATCCCAGTAACCGTGTACTGTATGGGCCGTCTAATCCCAGCAATCGTGTCCAGTAAGGGCCGTCTTATCCCAGTCACCGTGTTCAGTAAGGGAAATCTCATCCCAGTAACCGTGTTCAGTAAGGGCCGTCTAATCCCAGTAACCGTGTACTGTAATGGGCCGTCTCATCCCAGCATCTGTGTTCAGTAAGAGTCGTCTAATCCCAGTAACCATGTACTGTAATGGGCCATCAAATCCCAGTAACGGTGTTCAGTAAGGGCCGTCTCATCCCAGCACTCGTGTTCAGTCAGGGCAATCTAATCCCAGTAACTGTGTACTGTAATGGGCTGTCTAATCCCAGCAATCCTGTTCAGTAAGGGTCGTCTAATCCCAGTAACTGTGTACTGTAATGGGCCGTCTAATTCCAGTCACCGTGTTCAGTAAGGGAAATCTCATCCCAGTAACCGTGTTGAGTAAGGGTCGTCTAATCCCCGTAACCGTGTATTGTAATGGGCCGTCTAATCCCAGCAATCGTATTCAGTAAGGGTCGTCAAATCCCAGTAACGGTGTTCAGTAAGGGTCATCTAATCCCAGTAACCGTGTACTGTAATGGGCCGTCTAATCCCAGTCACCGTGTTCAGTAAGGGAAATCTCATCCCAGTAACCGTGTTCAGTAAGGGTCGTCTAATCCCAGTAACCATGTACTGTAATGGGCCGACTAATCCCAGTAACCGTGTATTGTAATGGGCCGTCTAATCCCAGCAATCGTGTTCAGTAAGGGTCGTCAAATCCCAGTAACCGTGTACTGTAATGGGCCGTCTAATCCCAGCAATCGTGTACAGTAAGGGCCGTCTAATCCCAGTAACCGTGTACTGTAATGGGCCGTCTAATCCCAGTCACCGTGTTCAGTAAGGGAAATCTCATCCCAGTAACCGTGTTCGGTAAGGGTCGTCTAATCCCCGTAACCGTGTATTGTAATGGGCCATCTAATCCCAGCAATCGTATTCAGTAAGGGTCGTCAAATCCCAGTAACCGTGTACTGTATGAGCCGTCTAATCCCAGCAATCGTGTTCAGTAAGGGCCGTCTAATCCCAGTCACCGTGTTCAGTAAGGGAAATCTCATCCCAGTAACCGTGTTCAGTAAGGGTCGTCAAATCCCAGTAACCGTGTACTGTAATGGGCCGTCTAATCCCAGTAACCATGTTCAGTAAGGGCTGTCTAATCCCAGTAACCGTGTTCTGTAAGGACCGTCTAATCCCAGTAATCGTGTTCAGTAAGGGTCGTCTAATCCCAGTAACCATGTACTGTACTGGGCCGGCTAATCCCAGTAACCGAGGTTCAGTAAGGGTCGTCTAATCCCAGTAACCGTGTACTGTAATGGGCCGTCTAATCCCAGTAACCGTGTACTGTAATGGGCCGTCTACTCCCAGTAACCGTGTGCAGTAAGGGACGTCTAATCCCAGTAACCATGTTCAGTGAGGGCCGTCCAATCCCAGTAACCATGTTCAGTAAGGGTCGTCTAATCGCAGTAACCATGTACTGTAATGGACCGTCTAATCCCAGTAACCGTGTGCAGAAAGGGCCGTCTAATCCCAGTAACCGTGTACTGTAAAGGGCCGTCTAATCCCAGCCATCGTGTTCAGTAAGGGTCGTCAAAATTCCAGTAACCGTGTTCAGTGAGGGACGTCCAATCCCAGTAACCGTGTTCAGTGAGGGCTGTCTAATCCCAGCAACCGTGTTCAGTAAGGGACGTCTAATCATAGTAACTATGTACTTTAATGGGCCATCTAATCCCAGTAAGTGTCCAGTCAGGGCAATCTGATCCCAGTAATCGTGTACTGTAATGGGCCGTCTAATCTCAGCGATCGTGTTCAGTAAGGGCCATCTAAACCCAGTAACCATGTTCAGTAAGGGTCATCTAGTCCCAGTAACCGTGTACAGTAATGAGCCGTTTAATCCCAGTAACTGTGTTCAGTAAGGGCTGTCTAATCCCAGTAACCGTGTTCTGTAAGGACCGTCTAATCCCAATAACCGTGTTCAGTAGGGGCCGTCTAATCCCAGGAACTGTGTGCAGTAAGGGCCGTCTAATCCCAGTAACCGTGTACTGTAATGGGCCATCTACTCCCAGTAACCGTGTGCAGTAAGGGACGTCTAATCCCAGTAACCGTGTTCAGGGAGGGCCGTCCAATCCCAGTAACTATGTTCAGTAAGGGTCATCTAATCGCAGTAATCGTGTACTGTAATGGGCCGTCTAATCCCAGTAACCGTGTGCAGAAAGGGCCGTCAAATCCCAGTAACCTTGTACTGTAATGGGCTGTCTAATCTCAGCAATCGTGTTCAGTAAAGGTCGTCTAATCCCATTAACCGTGTACTGTAATGGGCTGTCTAATCGCAGTAACCATGTTCAGGAATGGGCCGTATAATCCCAGTAACCGTGTACTGTAAAGGGCCGTCTAATCCCAGCAATCGTGTTCAGTAAGGGCAGTTTAATCCCAGTAACCGTGTCATGTAATGGGCCGTCTAATCCCTGTAACCATGTTCAATAAGGGCCGTCTAATTCCGGTTACCGTGTTCAGTAAGGGCCGTCTAATCCCAGTACCCGTGTGCTGTAATTGGCCATTTACTCCCAGTAACCGTGTTCAGTAAGGGTCGTCTAATCCCAGTAACCGTGTACTGTAATGGGCCGTCTAATCCCAGTAACCGTGT
>NC_057739.1:26955387-26970058 GCF_004010195.1 Chiloscyllium plagiosum
GTCTAATCCCAGTAACTGTGTTCAGTAAGGGTCATCTAATCCCAGTAACCGTGTATTGTAATGGGCCATCTAATCCCAGTAACTGTGTTCAGTAACGGCCGTCTAATCCCGGTTACCTGTACTCTAATGGGCCGTCTAACCGTCTAATCCCAGTAACCATGATCTGTAATTGGCTGTATAATCCCAGTAACTGTGTTCAGTAACATCCATCTAATCCCGGTTACCGCGTACTCTAATGGGACGCTAATCCCAGTAATCATGTTCAGTAAGGGTTGTGTAATCCCAGTAACCATGTTATGTAAAGGGCCGTCTAATCCCAGTAACTGTCTTCAGTAATGGCCGTCTAATCCCAGTAAACGTGTTCTGTAATGGGCTGTCTAAACTGAGTAACCGTGTTCTGTAAGGGCCGTCTAATCCCAGGTATTGTGTTCAGTAAAGGCTGTCTAATCCCAGTAATCGTGTTCAGTAAGGGCCCTCTAATCCCAGTAGCCGTGTACTGTAATGGGCTGTATAATCCCAGTAACCATGTTCAGTGAGGGTCGTCTAATCCCAGCAACCGTGTTCAGTAATGGCCGTCTAATCCAAGTAAACGTGTTCTGTAATGGGCTGTCTAAACCGAGTAACCGTGTTCTGTAAGGGCCGTCTAATCCCAGGTATCGTATTCAGTAAGGGCCGTCTAATCCCAGTAATTGTGTTCAGTAAGGGCCGTCTAATCCCAGTAACCGTGTATTGTAATGGGATGTCTAATCCCAGTAACCGTGTTCAGTAAGGGACGTCTAATCCCAGTAACCGTGTTCAGTAAGAGTCGTCTAATCCCAGTAACTGGGTACTGTAATGGGCCATCAAATCCCAGTAACCGTGTTCAGTGAGGGCCATCTAATCCCGGTTGCCGTGTACTCTAATGGGTCGTCTAACCGTCTAATCCCAGTAACCGTGTTCAGTGAGCGCCGTCAAATCCCAGTAATTGCATTCAGTAAGGGCCGTCTAATCCCAGCAATCGTGTCCAGTAGGTGTCATCTAATCGCAGTAACCGTGTTCAGTAAGGGCCGTCTAATCCCAGTAACTGTGTTCAGTGAGGGCCGTCTAATCCAAGTAACTGTGTTCAGTAAGGGTTGTCTAATCCCAGTAACCGTGTTCAATAAGGGCCGTTAAATCCCAGTAACTGTGTTCAGTAAAGGCCATCTAATCCCAGCCATCGTGTTCGGTAAGGGTCGTCTAATCCCAGTAACCATGTACTGTAATGGGCCGTCTAACCGCAGTAACTGTGTTCAGTAAGGGTCATCTAATCTCAGTAACCGTGTATTGTAATGGGCCATCTAAGCGCAGTAACTGTGTTCAGTAACGGCCGTCTAATCCCGGTTACCTGTACTCTAATGGGCCGTCTAACCGTCTAATCCCAGTAACCGTGATCTGTAATTGGCCATCTAAGCGCAGTAACTGTGTTCAGTCAGGGCCGTCTAATCCCAGTAATCGTGTTCAGTAAAGGCTGTCTAATCCCAGTAATCGTGTTCTGTAATCGGCCGTCTAATCCCAGCTACCGTGTTCTCTAATGGGCCGTCTAATCCCAGTAATCGTGTTCAGTAAGGGCCGTCTAATCCCGGTTACCGTACACTTTAATGGGGCGCCTAATCCCAGTAATCGTGTTCAGTAAGGGCTGTCTAATCCCGGTTACTGTGTTCAGTAAGGGCTGTCTAATCCCGGTTACTGTGTTCAGTAAGAGACGTCTAATCCCGGTTACCGTGTTCAGTAAGGGCCATCTCATCCCAGTAACCATGTTCTGTAAGGGTCGTCTAATCCCAGCAACCGTGTTCAGTAAGGGACGTCTAATCCGTGTGGGTGGCACGGTGGCACAGTGGTTAGCACTGCTGCCTCACAGCGCCGGAGACCCGGGTTCAATTCCTGCCTCAGGCGACTGACTGTGTGGAGTTTGCACGTTCTCCCCGTGTCTGCGTGGGTTTCCTCCCACAGTCCAAAGATGTGCAGGTCAGGTGAATTGGCCATGCTAAATTGCCCGTAGTGTTAGGATAGGGGTTCATTAAGGGCCGTCTAATCCCAGTAGCTGTGTTCTGTAATGGGCCATCTAATCCCAATGATCGTGTTCAGTAAGGGCCGTCTAATCCCAGTAATCCTGTATTGTAATGGGCCGTCAAATCCCAGTAACCGTGTTCAGTAAGGGCCATCAAATCCCAGTAACTGTGTACTGTAATTGGCTGTCTAATCCCAGTAACTGTGTACTGTAGTGGGCCGTCTAACCCCAGTAACCGTGTTCCGTAAAGGCCGTCTAATCCCGGCTACCGTGTACTCTCATGGGATTTCTAATCCCAGTAATCATGTTCAGTAAGGGTCGTCTAATCCCAGTAACAGTGTTCAGTGAGTGCCGTCTAATCCCAGTAACCGTGTTCTGTAATGGGCCATCTAATCTGAGTAACCATGTTCACTAAGGGCCGTCTAATCCCAGTTATCGTGTGCAGTAAAGGCCGTCTAATCCCAGTAATCCTGTTCAGTAAGGGCCATCTAACCCAGTAACCATGTATTGTAATGGGCCGTCTAATCCCAGTAACTGTGTTCAGTAAGGGCCGTCTAATCCCAGTAACTGTGTACTGTAATTGGCTGTCTAATCCCAGTAACTGTGTACTGTAGTGGGCCGTCTAATCCCAGTAACCGTGCACTGTAATGGGCGTCTAATCCCAGTAACCGTGTATTGTAATGGGCCGTCTAATCCTAGAAACCGTGTTCAGTAAAGGCCGTCTAAAACCATTTACTGTGTACTGTAATTGGCTGTCTAATCCCAGTAACTGTGTTCAGTAAGAGCCATCTAATCCCAGTAATGGTGTTCAGTAAAGGATGTCTAATCCCAGTAACTGTGTACTGTAGTAGCTGTCTAATCCCAGTAATCGTGTTCAGTAAGGACCGTCTAACCCCAGTAACTGTGTTCTGTCAGGGCCATCCATTCCCAGTAACTGTGTACTGTAATGGGCCATCTAATCTCAGTAACTGTGTTCTGTAAGGGACGTCTAATCCCAGTAACCGTGTTCTGTAAGGTATGTCTAATCCCAGTAACTGTGTACTGTAATGGGCCGCCTAATCCCAGTAACTGTGTACTGTAACGGGCCGTCTAATCCCAGTAACCGTGTACTGTAATGGGCCAGAAACCTTTCGAGCCACTAGCTATGGCAGAACTCACCAAATACACAACAATTTTAAAATGTCCAAAGAGTTATGACAAATTGTCAAAATGTCCCTGCTCGGAAAGAATTTTAGAAGCTCGAATGGTTTTAGTTTTGCATTTTGCTAAAATGTCACGTCAAGTTTTTAAAATTTTCATCCCTACTTTAGCAATATTTCATATTCATACCCCCATTTCATCACTTGCTATCGATGTGGGTGATGTTGCCTGGGTGATGAGCTGAAGATAGTCCAAAATTCTGCAGGAATTTTATTTACCCAGGTGTGCCTCACCCCACTGTGTGACAGGGAAATTAGTGTGCATCAGCATCAGCCAGGTCAGGAACCTCCTCACCAGTTTGTAATATGGGATTCAATCGTCCAAATCTTTCACGAAGGATATGCAGAATTTACTTATTCTCTCAAATACAATTCAGATAATGAAAAATATATCGGGTTGAGTGGACTCGAATGACAACAAATGTTGCAGTAGATTTGATGTTTGCAAATATAATGCACCTATTTATGGAAAGAGGGAGACTGAAACCAGAAAACAATAGACCAGATCATCTAACATTTTGTCATTGGTAAAATGTCAGAATCCATTTCTAAGGCAATAGGAAAAGGATATTTAGAAATTAATAAGGCAAGCAAGCAGAATCAATCTCGTTTCATGGGAGCACAGCAGATTGAGTGTACGGATAAAACAACAGTGGTCAATGCAGTAGTCTGTCAAAAGCATCTCCTCGTGAGCATATTGTATGATACGTTCTTCAGAGAACACTTGTCAGCTGGGGATGGAGACTGGGGATGGAGGTTCCCTCGTACCATTGCATTCAGCTTTAGCTGTAAATGGTTACATAGGCTGTCCATGCCTATTTGTACTTAGGAGAGGATAGTGCCTGGAATAATCTTCCTCATGCCTGTGCAAATCTGTTTGTACTGGTCTTGAACATGATTATACTGATTATTATGATTATGCAGATCGGATTGAGACTAGCCCTTAATCCAAGTGTTTTGGGCTTTGCAATAGCATTTAGCTCTTTCAAATGAGAAGAAATGTCAAATAGCACAGGAAGCTGTGCATAACCCACTGTTCACATTCACATCAACATGCAGAAATGATGTTCATCCCATCCGTCATAAACATTGTGAACAACCACAATAAAAGTTTGTTGCACGTTTATGTAAATGTACCCTATCCTCCTTCAGCAAAGGAAGAATAAAAAGATAATGGATCATGGCAGTGACCGTGGCTGCTATTAATAGCTGAACCACCAAACTTTTTATAAAAGAGAAAGGAATGCCTTTTGTCCTTGACAGAACAAGAGTCCTTGAGGCCATTTGGGTGTCTTTATTTCTGTGGAAATTTTAATATCCAAAATACTGGGTGGGATAACCTTTGAACTTATCTACACTACAGGAGGCAATTTCTCTTTCATTGCTGAGCATAAAAATGGCAACACTAACTTGGGAATGTACTGGGAATGAAATTATAGAATTGTTTTATTATACTAAGTCTGTGCTGAAGATTATTTATAAAACATACATAAAGCAGGCACTGTTTGTTCTATCAAGCCACCATCCATCAATGCTGTTGGTGAGTGGTAAATCAAGTTGTGTCCATGTTAATGGACACAACTTATTTTTATATTTGACTGTAGCCAAAAGTTTTATTTGTGGCTGAGCTTTACTTCATAAAATATACTTAATACAGGTTACACAATTATCATTTTTCAATTACCCCCACCGACAAACACGACTTATACCATTCGCTGTAAAAATATAGGAGCCATTTGGTACAGGAAACTAACTCACAGAAACATCTAAACTGAGAACTGAAGTAATAACAAACCTTCCTTGGTGAATTAATACAGTCTGACCCTAAGTTTTATTCAAAGGTTCTTTCTACCTTGATTCTGACAGGGTTAACTATTTTCCAACGAACAGAGAATTGCTTCAGGTATCCTGATTGAACAATGTTCCACAAGTCACTTCTGTCTGAAGTTTCTTCTTACAAATAAAAGACTGCAACTCTCAAACTTGATGTAACTATCTCAAGTTTAGTGTGTTTTTTTGGATAATTTGCTGTTGAAATTGATCTTGATCATTATCTATTCAAACGTCATCTACAGAAAAATATCATAAGCTTTAATTGTACTTAAGATTTAACTTCAAAATGGACAAGTTTACAGAACTGAAATCAATCTAATGAACACACTATTCTATGAAGAAACATTAAACCCTTTTTTAAAATAAATGTAGGAGGAAATAGGCAGCTGTGGTGGAATTGGTAAAACTCAAAATCAGAAGGCTATTACAGGCATTTGAGTGTCCAAAGCTGGGCTGACACTCCAGTATTAAATTCTGGATCAGTGGTGCTGGAAGAGCACAGCAATTCAGGCATCCGACGAGCAGCAAAATCGATGTTTCGGGCAAAAGCCCTTCATCAGGAAAGGGCTGAAACGTTGATTTTGCTGCTCGTCGGATGCTGCCTGAATTGCTGTGCTCTTCCAGCACCACTGATCCAGAATCTGGTTTCCAGCATCTGCAGTCATTGTTTTTACCACTCCAGTATTAAAGGAGTGCTTTACTATTGGAGGTTATTGTTTAGGTCAGAGATCCTTTGACATGCTGTTGAAGAGAAGGAGAGTTCCTCAATGAACTTCATTTCTAAAAAGATTTAATCTGGTTATTATTGCTGAGAGCTTGCTGTGTGTAAATTACATGTATTGCGGTAATAACTTCATATTTGATAGGAAATTTCTGAAGGGTGCCCTGAGATAGTGAAAAGAGCAATATAAATGGCATGATGCACATGGTGTCTTTTAATCTTGCCTTTCTTCTTAGAAGCAACATTTCCAAGATTGAGAATATTCAAAATTTCCCTCTCACTCGTGATGGGTCTTTCCCCATCACAGCTGATTGAATCAAATATTTGTACTGTCTTCACTGTATCACTGAGAAGAGTTGGGAGTGTGTTTCAGGAATGTGTATTGGTTAAATCAGTGGAGGAAGTGTAAGTGGCCAGCCCAAACTGATGAGTTGATATTGAACACAAGATTCACCACAACCTCTAACTGTGCCATGAGCAGCCAACAACAACTTACCAGTAATGTGCGGTTATATACATCTACTATCTTAAATTATAGAATCGTAGAATTACCATGTTGAGTGGTATCTCGATGAACATCCAAGGGGGAGACCTAAAGCTATGAACAAACAATTACAGAAAAATGGTGGTCTCAATTTTTATCCTGAAAGCAGAAATTAGGAGTTGGAGATTTCCTGAGGTTTCAGTCTCCTCTTCTCTAATTGGTAGTGCCCACGGATAACTTGCCATGAAAATGGATCAGGGATAGGTTAGTGTTGGAGCTGGAGGTTGGTTGGAACATCCAGATTTTAAAGGTCTGTCTCAATCTGTGAAGACCTTAGAGTCATAGAGCTGTACAGCATGGAAACAAACCTTTGATCTAACTTGTCCATGCTGACCAAATATTCTAAATAAATCTAGTCCCATTTGGCCCATATCCCCTTAAACCCTTCCCATTCATATACCTATCCAGCTGCCTTTTAAATGTAATTGTACCAGCCTCCATCACCTCTGACAGCTCATTCCAGATGCACACCACCCTCTGCATGAAGAAAATGCCCCTTAGATCCCTTTTAAATCTTTCCCCTCTCATATGAAACCTATGCCTTCTAGTTTTGGACTCAATCCCACCTCGGGAGGGAAAAGATTTTCTCTATTTATCCTATCCATGCCCCTCATGATTTTATAAACCTCTGTAAGGTCACCCCTCAGCCTCCGAGACTTCAGGGAAAATAGCTTCAGCCTATTCAACCTGTCCCGATAGCTCAAATCCTCCAACCCTGGCAATATCCTTGTATATCTTTTCTGAACTCTTTCAAGTTTCACAACATCCTTCCGATAGCAGGGAGACCAGAATTAAACACAGTATTCCAAAAGTGGCCTAACCAATGTCCTGTACAGCCACAATGACCTTTCAACTTCTATACTGAACACACTGACCAATAAAGGCATGTGTACCAAATACCGCCTTCATGATCCTGTCTACCTATATCTCCATTTTCAAGGAACTATGAACCTGCACTCCAAGGTCTCTTTATTCACCAACACTCCCCAGGACCTTACCATTAAAGTCTATACACCCTACACTGATTTGCCTATCCAAAATGCAGCACATCACATTTATCTAAATAAAACTCCCAACAGCCCATTGGCCCATACGATCAAGATCCCATTGTACTCTGAGGTAACCTCCTTACTGTCCACTACACCTCTAATTTTGGTATCACCTGCAAACTTGCTAACCATTCCTCTATTGTTCACATCCAAATCATTTTATTCAAACAATGAAAAGCAGTGTCTCCAGCACTGACCCTTGTGGCACACTGCTGGTCACAGGTCTCCAGTCTGAAAAGCAACCCTCCACCACCACTCTCTGTCTTCTACCTTGGAGCTAGTTCTGTATCCAAGTGGCTAGATCGCCCTGTATTCCATATGATCTAACCTTGCTAACCAGTGTACAATGTGGAACCTTATCAAACACCTTATTGATATCCATATAGATCACATCCACTGCATTGTCCTCATCAATCCTCTTCATTACTTTTTCGAAAAACTCAATTAATTTAGTGAGACATCATTTCCTACATACAAAGCCGTGCTGACTATCCATAATCAGTCCTCCAAATCATAATCAGTCCTTGCCTTTCCAAATACATGTAAATCCTGTCCCTCAGAATTCCCTCCAACAACTTGCTCCACACCAATGTCAGGCTTGACCAATTTTAAAGATAAATTGTGTCCCTTAACCCTCTTCCCCTGAAATTCACTCAGAGTGACTCAACCCAGTCACTCTGTATCCATTATAACTGAAGTCATAAGCCTTATAATAAAGCTGGGAAGTTTTGGAAGTTTGTAAATCTATCACCCTAAATTGCTCACTGAAGTGCTTTTGAAACCGGACACTTGAACTGGGCAGCTTGTTTTTTTAGCAGGCTTTCACCTAACTGATTCCAGACACAAACAACTCTCCAAGCTACACTATACTAAAACAAAATTGTCATAAAACTCAGGTGGCCTCTGAGAATTGAGACCATACAATTATCTGAAGTTGACTAGTTTCCAAGACACCACCTTTATTTAAAAAAAGGTTTCAATGTCCCAAAGGGTTTTAAGTGATTTTGTTATTTTTAAACCTTATCGAGATCATAGAACACTACAGTGTGGAAGCAAGCCATTTGGCCTATCGAGTCCACTCTGAACCTCTGAAGATCATCCCACCCAGACCCACTCCCTACTCCATCACTGTAACCTTGCATTTCCCACAGCTAACCCACCTAACCTGCACATCTTTGAACTGTCCACATATAACACGTGATATATCCATTTCTTTCCACAATTCTTAAATACACAAGTTTTCAAATATTAAAAATGATTGGCTTTATATCAACAGTGTTCCCTTTGGTAACGTTCAGCAAGGGAAATGTAATCGAAAGTGGAAAATGGAGATGAGGTTCACCTTGTTCCAACTGAATAGTAGAGCAGGCCTATGTTGGTGTTGTTCCTAAATCACAGCATTTTCCTGTCCCTAAAATATCTTGTTTACACTTTTTCCAAGATTTATAACCAGCAGATTATACTAACACAATGTAAAAATGTCAACCACTTTTAGTAACAAACTTTATATTCAGCTGAAATTTTGTCAATTTTTGTGTATGTGTAATTTAATTTAAAGAAAGCATCAAATGCTAAGGAAGAATGAAATTTGTTGGAAAAGCTCAGCAGGTCTGGCAGCATCTGTGGAGAGAAATCAGTTAATGTTTCGTTAACTAAGAATTCTGAGGAAAGGTCACTGGACCCAAAACGTTAATTCTGATTTCTCTCCACAGATGCTGCTGGACCTGCTGAGCTTTTCTAGCAATTTCTGTTTTTGTTTCTGATTTCCAGCATTGGCAGTTTTCATAGTTTTTATCGGATGCTAAAGCTTGTTTAAAATATTTATGATCTATGCAAGTTCCTGTAATGTTTGTGTTCTAGAATTTTGGGGGCTGAATATTACACTTGTGAACATTGAGGCAAAATAACTGCCAAGTCCAAAAACTTTATTTTCCAATCTGGGGTATCAAAGATTTCAGCTGCCTGTAATATAAGCCATCAAATCTTGAGACACTATTAATAATCCTTCAATTTTATTTGGAATGAAAAGTCAAGTCCATTTCCCCATATATAGCCAAGATATTGTAAAAGATTGTTAAGTTGATTGCAATGCCTCAAAATAAAACACATGAACATCTCTTACATTAAGACTATGCAGCTCAGATCACGTGCAGACAGTACCCCATTTCTAGACGGTGTTTGAATACCTTGCTCATAATACATATGCTTTGGAATGTGATTTTTAATGTTAGGAATTAAGGTTTAGCAATAGGAAAATGGGGACATCTGGTTGAGAAACTGGTAAAACAATTTTGACAGAAATGCACCACAAAAAAGCCTGATATTCATTACAGATCGTTCTGCTTTAATGTGAGTTTAGTCACGGCGAATTGGCTATAACGCAATTGATGAATTGTAGATTTTGTTTGGATAAAGCGAACTTTCTACTGAATGGGTATAGTGATTTTCTATTAGTGATCTTCTATAGTGCGAGGTTGCAGAGAAACACTGCATTATAGCAGAATAATCTGTACAATTAAAAGCTAACCAATGTTCATCATCATCAAGGTCAGTGTTTGAAGTGTAAACACTGAACAATAGATGATCCATTTCTGAATCTTTTGGTAGTGTCAGGGTATCTATCATTACATTCATAGAAGGAGCTAAAATATGGTGAAAGACAGTAAAACAGATTGTGACTCGTGAATAATTATTGCCAATCAAAGAGTAAAGTTGAAGATAAAATAATTGGTTTGCATTCTTTTTGAAGTCATCCTATAGCATATGCTGTTATGGAGATGGTCTGTGGGGATAATGAGACGGTTCCCTTGTTTAATTTATTTGTGTCAATATTTGTTTTCAGAAACAAGTAGATAGCAGTCAGTCAGCTGGAACAGGCAGGGGAAATAAATTACTGCAGAACTGAACAATGTCATGTATGAATTTAATTTTTGATGCATTGTCAGGCACGTAGGCTGTAACCTGACTGAATCAAACAACATGTTTTTCTGACTGTTCTGTAATATACAGAAGACAATTCATAAATTCAACAGCCTGTGCTCGCAAAACTGAACACAAAATGTCTGATGTTAGTAGTGATCAGGCAATGTTATTGAACAATTGTGAGTATGCTAATAGATACACAAATAATCGATTTAAGATAATTAATCGAGATTGTAATATGGCTTATTTACACTTGCTAGAAGCAATATACATCCATACATGTAGAACCATTCTCACCAAAGAAATTACATTCTCAAGTCTTGGATCTTTTTTAAATTTCCCAGAAGCGTGGGGAGCCTATTGCTTTCTCACTTTGACCAATCAACATTGACAACAAATCACAATTGATACAGTTGAAATTAGGTGATTATTTGAAATTTGGCATTCTTGCATTTGTCCTGATGAATTCAAGATGAAATACTTTGGCAACATATCTCTCTTTTCAGTAGTATTTGAGTTCATTACCAGTAAGCAATGATTGCTCTGTTTAATTGTTCTTTACATTGAGCCAGGCTTACACTTAAGCTGCTGGCATGCTTTTTGTCAGTAAGTGTACACGACAATGGAGTTTTTTTATTAATTCATTTTTATGGGATGTGGGCATCACTGGCTGGCCAGCATTTATTGCCCATCCTTAGTTGCCCTTGAGAAGGTGATGGTGAGCTGCCGCCTTCAACCGCTGCAGTCCACCTGCTTAAGGTTGACCCATAATGCCATTAGGGAGGAAATTCCAGGATTTGGACCCAGCGACTGTAAAGAAATGGTGGTATATTTCCAAGTCAGGATGGTGAGGGGCTTGGAGGGTAACTTGAAGGTGGTGGTGTTCCCATGTATCTGCTGCCCTTGTCCTTCTAAATGGAAGTGGTTGTGGATTTGGAAGATGCTGTCTGAGGATCTGTGGTGAATTTCTGAAGTGCATCTCCGCAGCCTTGACACTGCTGCTGCTGAGCGTCAATGGGTGGAGGGAGTGGATATTGTAGATGTAGTGCCAATCATGTGGGCTGCTTTGTCCTGGATGTGTCAAACACCTTGTGTTGTTGGGGAGTGGGTAGTATTCCATCACATTCCTGACTTGTGCCTTGTAGATGGTGGTTTGGCTTTAGGAGTAAGGAGGTGTGTTACTCATTGTAGTATACTTAGCTTCTACTGCATTTGTGGTGAGTCTATTGATTTTTCTGATGAATAAGAACTCCCAGGATGTTGATAGTGGGGGATTCAGGGATAATAACACCATTGAATGTCAAAGGGAGCTGACTAGATTGTCTCTTATTTGTAATGGTCATAGCCTGGCATTTGTGTGGTACAAATGGGCAGCACGGTGGCACAGAGGTTAGCACTGCTGCCTCACAGTGGCAGAGACCCGGGTTCAATTCCTGCCTCAGGCAACTGTCTGTGTGGAGTTTGCAAGTTCTCCTCGTGTCTGCGTTGGTTTCCTCCGGGTGCTCCGGTTTCCACCTACAGTCCAAAAATGTGCAGTTTAGGTGAATTGGCCACGCTAGTGTTAGGTGTAGGGGAATGGGTCTGGGTGGGTTGCTCTTTGGAGGGTCGAAGGGCCTGTTTCCACACTGTAAGTAATCTAATCTAATCGAAAAAAAAATGTTACCTGTCAGCCCAGGTAAGCATATCATAGATTTATCATCAGTTTTATAACTACTTCTCTCCTTTAATATCAATCTGCATCTCTGGAAGTCTTTAAGGCCTAGGAACCCTCCAACCACAAGGGAGAGAAATATCAGAGAAATGAAAAGAAAGCAAGTATGGAGGTCAGTTAGCACATGCTAAGGTCATATTATTGACTGAATGATATGAAATACCAGATAATTGATTTCTCCAGTTTCCTCATTTCCCCTCCCCTCACCTTATCTCAGTCCCAACCTCGGACTCAGCACCACCTTCTTGACCTGCAATCATCTTCCCGACCTCTCCGCCCCCACCCCCTCTCCGGCCTATCACCCTCACCTTAACCTCCTTCCACCTATCGTATTCCCAACGCCCCTCCCCCAAATCCCTCTTCCCTACCTTTTATCTTAGCCTGCCTGGCACACCCTCCTCATTCCTGAAGAAGGGCTTACGCCCGAAATGTCGATTCTCCTGCTCCTTGGATGCTGCCTGACCTGCTGCGCTTTTCCAGCGACGCATTTTTCATCTCTGGAAATCTTGTCAATGTAATTTTTTGATCGACCATCCATTGGAACTTTGGCCGTGCCCCTCTGTAGTTCTGCCTTAACAGTAAAAGCAGCATCAAAGATTACAAATAAATTTTACTCAATTGGGTCAATAGCTGAGGAATGGCAAATAGAATTTAATTTGGCTAAATACATTTTGACAATACAAACAAGGGAGGACATAAACAATTAATGGTAGGGCACTGGGTAATGTTGTGGAACATAGATACCAAAGGATTCGGGTACATAATTCTTTTAAAATTTCCATCACAGGTAAGTCGGGTGGTGTTTGGCACGCTTGCCTTCATTGCTCAGACCTTTGAGTACAGGCGTTATGATGTCATGTTGAAGTTGCACAGGATGGTGGTGAGGCCTGTTGTGGAGTACTGTGTGCAGTTCTGGTTGCCCTGTCATAGGAAGGATATTATTAAACTGGAGAATGTTGCAGGAAATGGAGTGTTTGAGTTATAAAAATAGGCTGAATAGCCTGGTTCTGTTTCACTGGAGTGTAGGAGATTGAGGGGGTGACTTTAATAGAGGTTTATAAAATCATGAGGGGCATAGATAAGCAAAGGTCTTTTCCCTATGATGGGGAAGTTCAGGACTATTTTTTTTTAAGGTGAGAGGAGAAAGTCTTAAGGGGCAACTTTTTTCCACAGTGGTTACTGTGTGGAATGAACTGCTACAGGAAGTGATGGATGCAGATACAGTGACAACATTTAAAAGATATTTGGATAAGCGCATGACTAGGAATGATTTGGAGGGAATATGGGCCAAATACAAGAAGATGGGACTAGTTTAGTTTGGGAACATGGCTGGTGTTGAATAGCTGGGTCAAAGGGACTGTTTCCATGCTGTACGACTCTATGACTCTCTGACTGGCAAACTTGACATCTGCCTTTCTTGGTATTTCTTATATACAACCAAGTTTCCTTTTGTGTAGAACATGAAGTCTTATGGTATTATTCTGTCAGTTAATCATGGAATGTTCAGATTTCTTTGGAGATGTTAACATTCCCAAACAGGATTGGAACAACAGAAAGAAATATGTCACAGTAATTCAGCTGGAAAATAGTGATGAGGTGCAAAGTGTAGAATCCATATTTGTTTCAATGCCTTTGAAAAGCACAAGTGTCTTTGGCAAATACAAAATCATGCTTTTGTAAAAGATTAAATAAAAGTTACTTTACATTTGACTTCATGTGAAACAAAAACATTTCTCTCTGATGATGATATAGTTGTGAAGGTGCTTTGACTCAGAACTAGTTGAATTTTTCTTTCCATATTTTGGGTGTGGACTGTTTGCAATTGAACTGCGAACAGGAGAGGATGAGCATTTTTGCTATCACAACAAGTACTAAGACAAACGTCGGTACTTGCAGCACAGTGTTATTAATTTGGCACATTATACTAGATTGAAGATTTCAAGAATCCTATGTCAGAGAAATGAAGAGAAAGCAAGTATGGAGGTCAGTTAGCACACGCTAAGGTCATATTATTGACTGAATGGTATGAAATATCAGATAATTGATTGCTCCATTGGTATGCCCAATACTGTTATAGCTCTCAATATGGGCAATGTGAACAAATACAGCTAGAATACAAACCTGCTGCCGTGTAATTAGTAATGATAGGAAGTCACAACTATTTATACCTTTGAAACAGTTCATAAATTATCCGAAGGCATTTCACAGGATTGCTACAAACAATATATGACAGTGACGTTTGGTCAAAGAGGTGAATATTAGGGACTGTTTTAAAGGAGGAAAGAGTCTAGGGAAGGAATTCCAGAGTTTATGACATTAATGGCTGAAGACACTGCCACCACTGCTGGAGCAATTAGAGTCATAGAGATGTACAGCATGGAAACACACCCGTCCATGCCGACCAGATATCCAAACCCAATCTAGTCCCACCTGCCAGCACCTGCCCCATATCCCTCCAAACCCTTCCTATTCATATACCCATCCAAATGCCTCTTAAATGTTGCAATTGTACCAGCCTCCACCACTTCCTCTGGTAGCTCATTCCATACACCTACCACCCTCTGTGTGAAAAAATTGCCCCTTACGTCTCTTTTATATCTTTCCCCTCTCACCCTAAAACTATGCCCTCTAGTTCTGGACTCCCCCACCCCAGGGAAAAGACTTTG
>NC_057739.1:26972880-27036028 GCF_004010195.1 Chiloscyllium plagiosum
TTCTCTACCTTGTCCCTGCCTGCCCTGACTGTTTCACTCACTTCTGTTCTCAGCTGTACCCGTCTCAGACCGACCTCTTTCCTCACTATCTCCCTGGATCCCACCCCCCCACCTTATTATTTTAAATCCTCCGAAGCAGTTCTAGCAAATTTCCCTGCCAGTATATCAGTTCCCTTCTAATTTAGGTGCAATCCGTCCTTCTTGTCCAGGTCACTTCTACCCCAAAAGAAAATGATCCAAAAATGTGAATCCTTCTCCCATACACCAGCTCCTCAGCCATGCATTCATCTGCTCTATCCTCCTATACCTGCCCTCACTAGCTCGTAGCACTGGGAGTAATCCAGATATTACTACCGTTGAGGGCCTCCTTTTTAAATTTCTGCCTAACTCTCTGTAATCTCCCTTCAGAATCTCAACCTTTTCCCTTCCAATGTCGTTGGTTCCAATGTGGACAATGACCTCCTGCTGGACCCTCTCCCCTGTGAGAACATTCTGCACCCTCTCTGAGACATCCTTGATCCTGGCACCAGGGAAACAACACACTGCTGTTTTCTCTGCTGGCCACAGAAACGTATGTCTGTACCTCTGACTACAGAATCCCCTACCACAATTGATCTCTTGGAAGCCAACATACCCCTCGTTGCATTAGAGCCAGTCTCAATACCAGAAACTTGGCTGTTCGTGCTACATTCCCCTGAGAATCCATCACCCCCTACATTTTCCAAGACAGCATACCTGTTTGAAATGGGTATATCCACAAAAGACTCCTGCTCTAGCTGCCTACCTCTCTTACCCTTCCTGGAGTTAACCCATCTATGTGACTGTATCTGAGACTTTTCCCCCCTTCCTATAACTGCCAACCATCACATACAGTTGTGTTGCAAATTCCTCATCGGTTCTATCTGTCTCTCCAATCGATCCACTCGATCTGATAAGATTCGCATCCAACAGCATTTATGGCAGATATAATCCGCAGTAACCCTTAAACTCTCCTTAAACTCCCACATCTGACAAGAAGTACATATCACTGCAAAGGCCATTTTTGCTCCTTCACAATCTACAGACCCAGAAAATAACACCGTCTTATTCCTCTACAAACACTGCCCCAGGTTAAATTAATAGCTATGGCTTATATTTTAAGTTTAATCAAGAGACTTATCTCCAAAAAATATAATCAAGAAAGAATCCACTCTACTCACTACTGCAGCCTTTCTCTTGGAACAGACTTAAAACAACAATTAAGTTATCTGATTAATTAAAACAGAGTGCTTCAGAAGACAGAATCATTACAATTGTGAGACTAGGGGCATTACTGGAACAGTAAGGAGTGATTCATGGTGGGATTTAAAATAAGGGAATTTGCAAATCCAAGAAGCTGCTTGACTAGAAACAGATGAAATGTTTATATATAGCTGATCCAGTTAAATTTCCAGGTGATGGTGAGCCCTCAGTTTGTTGATGGTAGGGGGAATTCAGTGATGGTGATGCTTATTGAAGGTCAAGGGGCAATTATTAGATTTTTTTTCTTGTCTGAGATGGTCATTTCCTGATACTTTTGTGGTGTGAATATTACTTGCAACTTATCAGCCCAAGCCTGAATATTGTATAGCTCTTACTGCATATATACGTAAATTGTTCCGTATCTAAGGCACTGTGTTGTGAATGGTACTGAACATTAAGTCAGAAATGGGAATGTCCCACAATGTTGGAGAGAAGGTTTTTGGTGAGACAGCTGAACATGCCTGGGCCGAGGACACTGCCCTGAGGACGTCATGTACTGATATCCTGGCACTGTTATGAACTAATGCCAAAAACCATCAGAACACATCAGTGCAATTTACAGTCTTGAAGGATTTGCATTTATATTCAGCCAGAACAGCCAAGAGGATGATCCTCTTCCTGAGGTCCCAACATCACAGTACCCACCTTCGGCCAATTCAATTCACTCCATTTAATGTCAAGGAACAGCTGAAGGCACTGAAATGCAGCAAAGACTGGCAATAGTATGAAAAGTCATGGTCCAATCCTCACCTTAAAGTCAGAAACTTCCCTTGTTTAGATTCCTATAACATCTTGGCATTGCCTGGAAGACAAAAGTTGCACAGAACAAGTATTAAAATTGCAAAACTCTGGGAAACACAACATAATGTTGCTGATTTCTTCGATGACATTAACTAATGTTAATTAAACTTTATCTTTCGACAACGTTATATCAGCAGTAATGGTTTCAGATTATCAAAATTCAAGAAACAAAATGGAGTTGGGGGAGGAAAGATTCTGTTAGTGGAACAGTGACGATTATTTTACAAAAATGCTTTGCAAAGAAGGGAAATATAATGACAGATTGAAGGATGCAGCTACAGAATTTGCTAAGAAAGTATATTTTGTACTGACCTCCTGATCATTTGAAATGGACTCATTCTACCATACATCAGTATACAACACTGAAAAGTTAAAGTTGTTCAATACACATCAAGGGGTGGTGGTTAGATAGACTCTTACTGGAGATGCTTATTGCCTGGCATTTGTGTATTTGAGTAAATGAGATGTACAGCATGGAAACAGACCCTTCAGTCCAATTTGTCCATGCCAACCAGATATTTTACATTAATCTAATCCCATTTGGCCTATATCCCTCTAAATCATTCCTATTCATGTATCCATCCAGATGCCTTTTTAAATGCTGTAAGTGTACCAACCTCCACCACCATCTCGGGCAGCTCATTCCATGTATACATCACCGTCTGCATGAAAACATTGTACCTTAGGTCCCTTTTAAATCTTTCCCCTCTCACCTTAAACCTGTGCCTTCTAGTTTTGGACTCTCCTACCCTGGGGAAAAGACCTTGATTATTCACCCTATCCATGCCCCTAATGATTTTATAAACTTCTATAAGATCTTCCCTCAGCCTCCGACACTCCCAGAGAAAACAGTCCCAGCCTATTCAGCCTCTCCCAATGGCTCAAACCCTCCAACCCTGGCAGCATTCTGATAAATCTTTTCTGAACCCTTTCAAGTTTCAAGTTTCACAACATCCCTCCTATAGCAGGGAGACCAGAATTGAATGGAGTATTCCAAAAGTGGCCTAACCATTGTTCTATACAGCTGCAACATGACCTCCCAACTCCTATACTCAATGCACTGACCAATAAAGGCAAACATACCAAACGCCACCTTCACTACCGTTTACATGTATCTCCACTACACCCAAGGTCTTTGTTCAGCAACACTCCCCAGGATCTTATCATTAAACATATAAAGTCCTGCCCAAATTTACCTTTCTAAAATGCAGCACCTCACATTTATCTAAATTAAACGCCATCTGCCACTCCCCGGACTAGCTGATCAAGATTCCGTTGTACTCTAAGATAACCTTCTCTGCTATCCATTTCACCACCAATTTTGGGGTGTCATCTGCAAACTTATTAAACATACCTCCTGATATTCACATCCAAATCATTTATATAAATGACAAAAAGTGATACACCCGCTGGTCACAGGCCTCTGATGCAAAAACCAACCCTCCACTGCCACCCTCTGTCTCCTATCTTTGAGCCTATTTTGTATCTAAATAGCTAGGTCTCCCTATATTCTAAGTGATATAACTGTCTACCATGGGGAATCTTGTTGAATGTCTTACTAAAGTCCATATAGAAAACGTCCACCACTCTGCCCTCATCAATCTTCTTCATCACTTTTTTGAAAAACTCAATCAAGTTAGTGAAACATGATTTCCCATGCAGGAGAAAGAAAGGACTGCAGATGCATTCCTGATGAAGAGCTTATGTTCGAAATGTCAACTCTTCTGCTCCTCAGATGCTGTCTGACTGACTGTGCTTTTCCAGCACCACCCTTTTTGACTATGATTTCCCACACACAAAGCCATGTTGATGATCCCTAATCAGTCCTTTCCTTTCCAAATATGTGTAAATCCTGTTCCTTGTGTGGCACAAATGCTACTTGACACTTGTCAGCCCAAACCTGGACATTGTCCAAATTTTGGTGCGTTTGAACATGAGTAGCTTTGGTGTCTAAGGAGTAATAAATGATGTCGAACACTGTGCAGACATCAGCAAATGTCCCCATTTCTGTCCTTAAGATAGAGGGATGGTCATTGATGAAACAGCTGACAATGGTTGGGTCCTGGATCTGAGATGACTGATCTCCAACATCACAACCATTTCCTATGTGGCAAATATGTCTCCAACCAGTGGAGATTTCCTTCTGATTCCCATTGATTCCAGTTTTGCTAGGGCTCCTTGATGCCATACTTGGTCAGGTATGGCCCTGATGTCAAAGGCAGTCACCCTCACCTCTGGAATTCATCTTTTTGGTCCATGTTTAGACTAAGGCTGTAATGAGGTCAGGAGCTGAAAGCTTAGCTTCTACCAGGGCCAGCATCAGTGAACAGGCTATTGTTAATAGGTTCTGCTTAATAGCACTGTTGATGACACCTTCCATCACATTTTACTGATGATCAAGTGGAGACTGGAGTTGTAATTGGCCAGATTTGATTTATTTTGGTTTTTAAATACAGGGCATACCTGAGAAATTTATAACACTGTCACCCACCCGACAATGTGGTAACTGTGTACTGGAGCAGCTGCCAAGTTCTGAAGCACAAGTCTTCAGTACTATTGCCAGGATGTTGTTGTCAGGGCCTGTAGCCTTGGCAGTATCCAGTGCCACATCATGTGAAATGAATCAAATTGGCTGAGGAGTGGCATTTGTAATGCTGGGGACCTCTAGAGAGGTCAAGATAGATTGTTCATTTGGAACTTCTGGCTAAAGATTGTTGCAAATGCGCTTTATCCTTTGCACCGATGTGCTAGGCTCCCCATTATTGAGGATGGGAATATTTATGGAGCTACCATCTCCAGTGGGTTGTCTAATTGTCCTCCACGATTCATAACTAAGATATGACACGACTGCAAAGCTTAGATCTGGCCTGTTGGTTGTGGAATCACTTAGCTCTATGTATTGCTTGCTTCTGATGCTATTTGGTGTACAGGTAGTCCTCCTTAGTAGCTGTACCAAATTGAGATGTCTTTCTTAGCAATGCCTGGTGCTGCTCCGGGCATGCCCTTCTGCATTCTTCATTGAATAAGGTTTGGTTCCATGGATTGATGGCTTGTCAAGTGCCAGACTTAAATTCCTCTTCAGCCCAGAGCAGACATCTTTAAGTCAGAGGTGTTGGACCCAGGAGCACAGATTCAAATCTCAGGCCCCACTACTTCTCCTGGCCCAAGCTCTCAAACTGGGCACAGCAGCCCAGCCCCTGATCTGAGTACTGTAGGTCCTTTAGAGTCCTGAGATATCTGATGTGACCCCTGCCCCAGGCTCTGGGTGAATTCAGTATTTTTTTTGTACTTATCACATAGCTAGAAGTAGGAAAAATGTTCTTCTGAGTTTTGAAGGCTAGGGGCTAAATTATAAAGTAGAACATAGAACATAACAGCGCAGTAAGGCCCTTCGGCCCTCGATGTTGCACCGCCCTGTCATGCTAATCTGAAGTCCATCCCACCTACACTATTCCATGTACGTCCATTTGCTTGTCCAATGACGACTTAAATGCACTTAAACTTTGCCTGCAACGGTAGTTGATTCGCCAAGCATTCCATACCCTTACTACTCTGAGTAAAGAAACTACCTCTGACATCTGTCTTATACCTATCTTCCCTCACTTTAAAGTTGTGTCCCCTCGTGTTTGCCGTTCCCATACTTGGAAAAAGGCTCTCCCTGTCCACCCTATCTAACCCTCTGATTATCTATGTCTCTATTAAGTCACCTCTCAACCTTCTCTCTAACGAGAACTGCCTCAAGGCCCTCAGCCTTTCCTCATAAGACATTCCTTCCATACCAGGCAACATCCTAGTAAATCTACTCTACACCCTTTCCAAAGCTTCCACATCCATCTTATAATGCGGTGAACAGAAGTGTACACAATACTCGCAAGTGTGGCTGCACCAGAGCTTTGTACAGCTGCAGGATAACCCCCTGGTTCTGGAACTCAATCCCTCTATTAATAAAGGCCAAAACACTGTATGCCTTTGTAACTACCCTGTCAATCTGGGTGGCAACTTTCAGGGATGTGTGTACATGGACACTGAGATCTCTCTGCTCATCTGCACTCCCAAGAATCCTACCATTAGCCCAGTACTTTGCATTCCGATTACTCCGTCCAAAGTGTATCACCTCACACTTGTCCGCATTAAACTCCATTTGCCACCTCTCAGCCCAGCTCTGCAGCTTATCTATGTATCTCTGCAACCTACTACATCCTTCGTCACTATCCACAACTCCACTGACCTTAGTGTCGTCTGCAAATTTACTAACCCACCCTTCTAAGCCCTCATCCAGGTCATTTATAAAAATGACAAACAGCAGTGGACCCAACACCGACCCTTGTGGCACACCTCTAGTAACTGGACACCAAAATGAACATGTTCCATCAACTACAACCCTCTGTTTTCTTTCAGCAAGCCAATTATTGATCCAACCTGCTATGTCTCCCACAATCCCATTCCTCCACATTTTGTATAATAGCCTACTGTGGGGAACCTTATCGAACGCCTTGCTGAAATCCATATACACCACATCAACCGGTTTACTCTCATCTACCTGTTTGGTCACTTTGTCAAAAAAGTCAATAAGATTCATTAGGCACAACCTACCCTTCACAAAACCGTGCTGACTGTCCCTGATCAGATTATTCTTTTCTAGATGGTTATAAATCTTATCTCTTATAACCTTTTCCAACACTTTACCAACAACTGAAGTGAGACTCACTGGTCTGTAATTACCAGGGTTGTCTCTACTACCCTTTTTGAACAAGGAAACCACATTTGCTATCTTCCAGTCCTCAGGCACTATTCCTGTAGACAGACAATGATGATTTGAAGATCAATGCCAAAGGCTTGGCAATCTCTTCCCTTGCTTCCCAGAGGATCCTAGGATAGATCCCATCCGACCCAGGGGACTTGTCTATTTTCTCACTCTGCAGTATTTCTAATACCTCTTCCTTGTGAGCCTCGATCTCTTCTTGTCTAGATGCAAGTATCTCTGTAACTTCCTCGCCAACATTTTCATTTTCTATAGTGAACACTGTCGAAAAATATTTATTTAGTGCTTCCCCCATCTCCTCTGACTCCACACACAACTTCCCACTATTATTCTTGATTGGCCCTAATTTAACTCTCGTCATTTTTTTATTCCTGACATACTTATGGAAAGCCTTAGGGTTAACCCTGATCCTATCCACCAACAACTTCTCATGTCTCTTCCTGGCTCTTCTGAGCTGTCTTTTTAGGTCTTTCCTGACTTCCTTGTAACCCTCAAGCGCCCTAACTGAGTTTTCACATTTTGTCCTAACATTAGCCGCCTTCTTTTTCTTGACCAGGGATTCCACTTTCTTAGTAAACCACGGCTCACGTGTTCTATATCTTCCTCCCTGCCTGACAGGTACATACTTATTCAAGGAAATGTTCCTGTGTCCCCTAGATAAGCTCCACATTTTTAATGTGCGCATCCCCTGCAATTTCCTTCCCCATTCTATGCTTCCTAAATCTTTTCTAATTGCATCGTAATTTCCCTTCCCCCAGCTGTAACTCTTGTTCGGTGGAGTACACCTATCCCTTTCCATCACTAAAGTAAACCTGACAGAATTGTGATCGCTGTCTCCAACGTGCTCACCTACTTCCAAATCTAACACCTGGCCAGGCTCGTTACCCAGTACTAAATCTAATGTGGCTTCGCCCCTTGTTGGCCTGTCTACATACTGTGTCAGGAAGCCCTCCTGCACACACTGGACAAAAACTGACCCATCTATAGTACTCGTACTGTAGTGATCCCAGTCAATATTTGGACAGTTGAAGTCCCCCATGACAACTATCCTGCCTCTCTCACTCCTATCCAGAATCATCTTTGCTATCCTTTCCTCTACATCTCTGGGACTATTCGGAGGCCTATAGAAAACTCCCAGTATGGTGACTTTTTTCCTGTTTCTAACCTCAGCCCATACTACCTCAGTTAACGAGTCCCCAAACATCCTTTCTACAACTGTAATATTGTCCCTGATCAACAATGCCACACCTCCCCCTCTTTTACCATCTTCTAGAACCTCAAATGTAAATAATTTTGGGAATACCTGAGCTAGGAACAAATTGGCAGATAACAGCAAGCTGAAAGGTTGATGTGGGAGAATGGGTTACAATTTATGCAGCACTGGCATTACTACTAGGGAAAGTGTGAGCTGGGGAGCTGGGGGGCGTGGGTGGGGAAGAGAGAAGAGATGAGACAAGAAGATTTAAGTAGAAGGCAAGAAAATATGTACAAACAAGGAAAATATGATCTGAGCATGGCAGGAATGGATAAATATGTGCAAAGCTAAGAAAGTAACAGATAAAAATGTAGTAGTTCCAAAGACAAAATAGCAAAACAAATGAATTGTACACACAAATAGAAATAAATATGTACGATCTGATAACCATTCGAGATATGACTGTGAAACGATGTAGACGTTAAAGGGCACAATACAACAGTTAGGAAGGAAGTGAAGCCAGGAAAAAGTGCTAGCGTTATTAAATAAGGATGTCATTGGGTATAAGATGTTGCTTGTGGGAATGATGTATAGTCTACCTAATAGTAATCATATTTAGGATGGAAGTGGTACAGGAAGAAATAATGGAGACTTGAGAGAAAGGTATGGTGAGAAAAATGGGTGATTTTAATTTATCAATAGACTGGATGAACCAGCTTGGTAAAGGTAGCCTGAACGATGAGATTGTTATTGGAATAGTTTCACAGAGCAGCAGTTTCTTAGAAACTGATCAGAATGCATGTTGCCAAATCTAGTGGAGTCTGTAATGAGACAAGGTTGATTTTCTCATTGTAAAAACACCGCTAGCTAGCAAGGATCATATGATCCCATAGGAAATTCAATTGGAGGGAGAGAAGAATGGATGCAAGATTGGTGTTTTAAATCAAATAATGGGCAATTATGAGGACATGAAGACAGAACTGGCCAAAATGAACTGAGAAATTAGATGATGAGATAAGTCATAAGAGAAGCGATAGGACAGGCTTGGCCTGAGTTTATTGGAGTTTAGAAGAGTGATGTATTTTTAATATATAATTTGGGGAATATGACTTTCACTTGTAAGATCAGCATTTATTGACCATTCCTAATTGTAAAATTGTGAAGAAGGGGATGAGATGTTTTCTTGAATTGCTATCGTCTGTATGTACACCCACAATACTGGTGGGGAGGGAGCTCCAACATTTTGACGCAGTGGCAGTGATGAACAATGATATATTTCAAAGTCAAGATGCTGAGTGGCTTGAAACTTATAGCTGAAGTTGTCTTGTCTATCTGCTGACTGACTTAATCCTTTT
This sequence comes from Chiloscyllium plagiosum, assembly GCF_004010195.1. Lineage (NCBI taxonomy): Eukaryota > Metazoa > Chordata > Chondrichthyes > Orectolobiformes > Hemiscylliidae > Chiloscyllium > Chiloscyllium plagiosum. The sequence continues at coordinate 26,982,275 of NC_057739.1, forward strand.
AGATATTAGTGGATGTAGGTTTGGAAGGATGTAAGGAGCCTTCTGAAATGCATCCTGCAGATAGTACACACTACTGCAATGGCAGATCAATAACAAGAGGAGTGAATGCTTGTGGATGTACTGCTAATGTTTTGTCCTGCATGTTATTCAGTTTCTCAAACGTTGTTTGAGCTGCACACATCCAGGCAACTGGGGAAATATTCGGTCACACGCCAGACTTCTGCATTGTAGATAGTGGACAGGCTTTGCGGGAGGGGGCAGGAAGAGAGTTTTGCTGCAGGATTCCCAGTTTCTGATCTGCTGTTGTAGCCACAGTGTATATATGGCTAGTTTAGTTCAACCTCTGGTCAACAGTAACCCCAAAATGGTGAAAGTGAGGACTATAGATGCTGGAAATCAGAGTCAAGGTTAGAGTGGTGCTGGAAAAGCACAACAGGTCAGGCAGCACCTGAGAAGCAGGAAAAATCGACATTTCAGGCAAAAGCCCTTCATCAGGAAAGCCCTTCCTGATGAAGGGCTTTTGCCTGAAATGTCGGTAACCCCAACATGTTGATTACATATATAATTGAAGCATATAACCTCGAGGATTTGACAGGGTGAATGTTGACATTCCCCTTGTAGTCTAGACCTTGGGACATAGTTTAAAAATAACAGGTTTTTCAAGTAAGGCAGAGGATGTGAACTTTTTTTAAAAAAAAACATCGGACAGTTGTGTCTGGATCAGTCTTCTACAGTGAATATTAGAGAACAGGGTCACAAAATATTTTTAAGGCACATGTTAATTTTCGATTTAACAAGGGAATCAATCAAGAGTTTTCATGATTAGGAAGGAATGTGAAGTTATGGCCATAATCATATTTAGCAGGTTCAGTTGGTTTGAATGGCATACTCCATTCATAGGACTGTTTCAACTATTACACCATATGAAGACAACATCTAAATGGATTGTTTACTGCACATGCATTATCTTTCACAGATGGAAGGATTAAGGCCAAAGTAAATGACTACAGGATCTAGCATCAGGAAGAATACCCTTTTCTCCCATTGCCATCGGATGGAAGGAGATGTCCTTCATCAAGAAACCTGAGACTGTGCCTGTCTTGGCCCATATTTCTCCATTTCCTTCCCTTAAAGTGAGATGATTCAAGGTAAAATGAAGGAGCGAATTATGAAGTCACAATACTCATAAGTCAAAATTAAATAAATTATGATTGATAATGAAAAGTTATTGACCTGAAATTCAACTGTTTCTAACCACAGGTGCTGTGACCTGCTGAGTGGTTTCCTTCTGCATATTTGACAACATTTGAAACCAATTTATTTCAAATACCATTAAATGCTGATGAAGTAATCAATTAATCCAATCAAATTATCCTATTTTCATGTACAGATAATAAAACTATTCATAAAACTTCCAATCAAGATTTGGTTATCTTTTTGTGGATCTGTTTTGAATTGTTTAAAGTATTTCACAGGAATATTATCAGTGTAGTATAAAGATTACACCTGTTTTAATCATGTCTTCTCATTTCTTATCTTCCAGTGCATCTATGCTGAGCGTATTTAAAGTGTATTTTTAACCACTGTTTGGACCTGGTATGACACATCTTCATTGGAAGGTGATCTTGAACTACACCTTCTGGCTCAAACTCAGGGACATTACCATTGTGCCATAAGATCCTATGCAAGGTGAAATGCAATGTTCGTATTGTGGTCAGAAAGGTGCTTCAATTATTGGCAAGATAATATGCAATTTGCAAATCATAAACACTAACACAATCCACAAAATGGATTACCTTGATAAGTTGATTCACATTTATTTTTCAAATTTCTAACATTCTAAACATGCTTTAACACTTATTGGTCACATATTTCTCAAAAGGTAGTCAAGTTATAGAGTGGAGCAAACAGAAATCTGTAAAGAAGCCATAATGACATTTCACAATTTCCAATACATGGGAAAAAATGTTGTACACCTTTTTAAAAAACAACAAAAGACCTGAAGTTTGATTCTGTTGCCCTGTACTCGATGTAAATAAGCAGAGATCCTTTTATAGCTGAAAGAGAAATGTTTGCTATCAAAAGGTTAAACTGAAGTGACATCATGTCTCCCTGATATATTCAAGGGATCTTGGGAAAAGCTAGAATTTTTTAAAACTGTGTAAGCTGACCATATTTTGTGGTACAGAACAACCTCGACTATCCAAACAATACAGGTGGGGAGTATTTTGTTTGGATAACGGATAAAGTTTTTACGGGAACCTTGAAATCTTGTTCAGATAACCTAGGTTGTTCTGTAATTAATTTTTTTTGAAGAACCAATCAGCTTCAGTTTACATGTTTAACTATTTCTGACAAAGAAAAGGTAGCTCATTGGTTATATTGTTGCAAGTGGGAACCAGCAGTACTTGATGCAATTTATATCAAGGAACAATGCATCCAGATTGTTTAAAATAAATTGTAATTTTAAGACATAGTATTTCAAGCTCACTGAGCAGCAAATCATCAGCAACATTTTTAACCACAGTTTAAAATGTTTTTCCTGCCTTCATTGATCCTATAATATTCCACAATGCATTGGGGAATGACAAGTTTGCTTGCACCTCAACAACTCGTGACTGTAATAAGTGATGTAATTTTGTGAAACAAATCAAACTATAACAGGAAATGGTTATTAGTGTGTCCGTTTGTTACAAAACAAGAAAACCAAAGTAATAATCAAAATGTGCTGATGCTAGTTTTATACTTGTGTGTGGATTCAGGGGCATATTTTGAAATTACAGAATTTCCTGCTGCTAAGTCATATTTTCTTCATTGAAAAAAATGGAAAACTACTGTATATTCTCAAAATACATGTCACATTAAACAAACTACAGGAATGGAAGTTGAGGGATGAGCGACAATCAATGTGATTTATTTATACTGGGCATTTATAAAATGATCCTTTCAATTTCAAGTAGATAATTAATAGTGAACTAGTATACATGCTGCAATGTTTGTTTAATGAACAAAGTATTCAATTTTTGTTTGAAGTAGATTTCTACCAAATTATAAAAATGTGCTTTACCAAAGTGGTGAAATCCAATTCAATATGTGGTTTTAAAAATGGATTGGATGACTTCTTGCTAGGGTTAAGGACCAGGGGACTAATTTATTAATTTCAAAGGTATTATGGTCAAATGATTTCCTCCTGGGCTGTCAGATTCTTTGAATGCTAGCATGAATAATTTTTTAAGAGCTTCTGGAAGAAATATACAAATTACTAGATCTTTCTGCTTTTATTTTTGCTAAGGTTGCACACGACTGGTGATGGAGTCTATGAAACACCTTAACCCTCATAATAAAAGAGTGGTCAAATTGTTGAAGTTGTAAGCTGGAAGATGCAGCTTCTTTTCAGATGGGAAGACACTGCAGAACTCATGATATAATATAAAAAAAAACTTTACAATTTCTAAAATATGGTAATTGCACATGAGTTCATATCAATGCATGTGAAAATGCTGTTCTAAATAGTTTTAGTCTGTATACTTAATGTTCTTTGTCAAATAAGTATGCCCAGTGACTTAAGCTGAATTAGATGAGCACCGTTCAACAAAGCACCAGTACCATCAGCCTGTTTGAATATGATACCAACACAACTGTGTTTAAGAGTCAAGATACTAGTTAAAGGTGAAACACGGTAAATCAGTGAGCAGTTGTGCAGAAAGGTTAAGATTGTGAAGAGTTACAATTGGCGAGCTGGTTCAGGGCAGCGATGCTTCATTTGGTGCTGCCCCCAAATTGCTGCGTATGTTGCAGACCATAAGGGGCCATATGAGCATCTTTAAAAAGTGTCAAATTTATTATTGTTGATCATTCACTTATGTGCTGATAATTTCACATTCCTATATATGTAACGCTTCAATTTCAAAACTGAAAATTACTCACTTTTGAGGGTGCAGCTGCAGAATGCTGCATGATTTACTTAAATTATTACAGCTAAATTAGCACATTTATTTTCATTAATAAATGTTGATTCAATTTAAATGAGGTAGCAATATTCAGAGAGCCAAACAAGAAAATGGCAAATATGATCTGTGGCTTCAAAAGTCAAAAATAGTTAATTTCACATAAACTGAAAGGTGTAATAACTGTCATCTCCACCGATAATGCTTAGAGTAGCTAGCGATGGAATGTGTGTAAATAAGGTTAACGGCATTGATTTTTCAATTATAATAGTGGCAAATTCAGCTCATTTAAATTACCATTTAATCACTGACCCTTAAGATGCCTACCAGGGAATATTCCCCCCCCCACCCTTGGAAAATTAGGCTGCAACGTCAGATTTCTAAACAACTGAGCTCTGGCAGAGAATTCTCCCTGTAATGACGAAGTTGTGTTCATTGATTTTTTTGGAAATAGCCAAGAACAATATAATAATTCTACTGTAGGTGCGTGTTCCTCAGATAGCCCTTATTATGTAAATAATCTTTTTACACACACCAACGGTCAACTAATCCAAAAGAATGGAAGTGTTTGTCACAGGATTAACTTTGTAAATTAATACATTTAACCCTGCTCTTTTCATTTATTTAAAAGTAGTGTCTTATAAGCCAAGATCATCTTATGGTCCAGCAATAAATGAAGGTGTACTAAGCATACAATAGCACCAAAAATAGCTCCTTTTCTCAGTCATGTTAAGACAGCATTTACATAGTAAACTGAGTTAGTGTGCTTCAGCCAACACACACAATTAAGTTTCACCAGAATTATGAGTTTAAAACATAATCAGTAGCTATGCAGAATTGTTAAGAAAATGCTGATACATTCAAACAGCAGAGTGCTTAATTAAGATGTCCAAATTTATGTAAACAGCAAAAAAACATTTCCACATTATCCCTTTATGACTTTAAACAACAGGATGTCACGAGGTAGTTTTTCCAAACTGTCATTTGTGTAAATTATGCATCAACTATTACAAGACACATTCCACAATTCAACAAAAACACAATTCACAATAAGCAATATGAAACTGATACTCAGATAATCTGGTACCTTGTGCCATTGACTGGCGCTTTCCAGAGACATTGTGCTTTTCTCATGGACATATTTGGGATATCAGAACATTCTTCTACGTAAGTGTTAAAATTATTTATAAACAATGAAACATCAGGACACTTGTGTAGCATTCTATCACAATCCATTTGTTCAGTTTGTAGTTACATGTTATGTATTATGTTTTGGGTGCCAAAAATGTTTTGCTAAGTAGCACAATAATTTTCAATTCTTTTCATGCTAAATCATATTGATTTTGTAATATTTACATTTTGTTCATATTCTTAGTTAGCTAGTATTATCAAGTTTTTTTAAAAGATAGAAGTCAAAATACAATGTATGATTAGATTGATATTAAGCATGTAAAAAGTACTGTGCATATTATCAAGAACTCCAGTACCAGTGAACTGTTTTAAACAAATATTGTAATAAATTGAAATTCTTTCATTTTGCAAGACTAATGCTGGAGCTTGTATTCATAGAACAGAACATGGAGACAGATCTCTGGTACGGATCCAGCTGATAAGGCTATTGCTACTCCTGACTCATGGTCTTTTGCTCAGTATTTTTGACAGTATTAGTATTTGTACATGAGGTTTAAGATTTTGCAAAATTTATGTTTCAAATATACTGGATTTACAATTACAGATTTAATAGCACTGAGAATACTTCATTAGCAGTTCAAGAAAGCCTACTGCTACTTTCTCAAGGGCAACTAGGGATGGATGATAAATGCTGGCTTGTATAGCATGTACATATGCCAAGAATGGATGAAAAATAGAGCTTCTGCACCAATGGTCCCTTAAAAAAAATACAAAAAAGTTAACTCTTGCATCATATTAAATAGTCATTAGAAAGATTTGCCATGTCTCAGAGTGATAAACCATCAGCTTAATTAGCTTTTGTGCAAAAGTAAAGTGTACCTGGGCATTCACATTACTAAGAATATTTAAAATAATTTTTTGGTATAAATGAAAGAGGAAGCTAAATTTAAATTAATCTGAAACTTGATGGTTTCAGTTTATGATTTGATGTTGAAGAAATATTTTGACAAAAATTAAGGACAACGTGGAAATGGCAAATCTTTGGTGTAATAACACAAAAGATCTTATGGAGTGGTAGAGTAAATGACTATTTATTCTGAAGCAAAAGTCTGAAAAATTGTCATAAATGTGCTTTTATAAATAACATTCAACCTTGACTGCTAATTGTAAGATTTGTACTGCCAAGAATGATAAGAAATAACATTCAGGCTCAAACTAAATGAATATTGCTGATTTTTTAAAAAAATAACTTGCATTTGACTTCTGAGCCCTAAATTTGTCCACAAAAAAAAAAGCTTTCAGCATAAAGTTAGTTTTTCCAGTGGGTCACAAATTTAAATATAGATCCCTGAGCTATAAACTGCATTGCGTGCAAGGCAGTGTTGACCCTTGGAAAAACCCAGACTTTATGTTGCCATATAATGTAGTTGTCATTTAGGATCAAACATCTTCTAGAAACACTACTTGTTTCTTTAGTTTCACTATACACCATCTTTCCCCCCTTCCTGCTCTAGGATACATAGCAGGACTGATTGCCGCTTATCATCCTGAGAAAGAGATACATTTTCACAAACATCTAACTTGAAAATTTAACGCAATTAAAAAAGTAAATAATTAATTTGTGGTTTACTTTCACCCACATTCACAAAAAAACTTGTAAAAGATAATTAAAACAAAGGTAGAAATGAAATTCAAGTTTAAAGAGGGATTCTGCTTTGAAGGTCTGGATTAATGCTATATTTGAAGCAAATTGATTAATATATGGAACTGACAACTAACTGTCATGCCTCTCTATATACATTCCAAAACACATGCACAGTAATGCAAAATTTTAGTTCCGTACACTTGATACCTGTAATGCATTTCAGTTTCTTCATTTTTGCTTGTTAACTTATTGTTTTCTGTGTTTCACATTTACCAAGTAGAGTTTGGAGAATGGTCACAACTAATTGTAATGTTTCTTAGTAAAACAGTTCCGTGTTTGTATTAATACATAAATTAATGCACGAATCTCTTTCATCAATGGCTTTCATGGCACAAATTTATCTGGGAAGGTGGAACAATTTGTCAAAAGAACAGTTCTATGACCATCAGCGATTGCATTCTGCGATTTACCAGAATGTGAGATGTAGAAATGATAAACAGATATTGCAGGTTTTCCCTCTTCTGCTTCAGATGTGGTACAACATGTTCCACAATTATCAATTTTAAAGTGTTAAAATTAACCATAAAGTCAAATGCTTAGTTCTCAGTGATACTCATTCATAACATTCTGGTTGAAAAGCAAAAGCTAAAAAATTCTATGATTTGTCTGTATATATTATTTATTCCTCAAATGAAACAGATTCTCCAAATTAAGTAGGTCATAGATTTTTTTGTTTTTAGTGCCAATGTTGCTCTTTACATTGGTTGGCAGTAAAGGGGCTCCATATCATTTAAATATTTGTTGACTGCTCCAAATTTATAGTTCATGAATTAGATCACCAAGCTTTCTAGTTTGGGCTCACAATTATATCTGTATTAACACAGCAGCCTGCTAATTTGGCTCTACACTTAAAATAGTACAACACATTATGATAAAAGGCTATGAATCAATACAGAGAAAATCCCATACAAATGTTTCCATTGCAGCTAAGAATTAAAGTCTAACAAAATTGACGTGCCATTCGAGTCAGGGTACAAAGCCAGCGCTCTGCTAAGTACCAGAAAACAACTATCCACTATTTTACTTGGCAAATGTTTCCCACATTTTCATATTTCCAATTTCCCAGCAATGTTCATCTTGCATTTTTTAATGTGTGTAAATAAGCAAAAATGTGAACACTTTTTAAAATCTATGTATAATAATGTAATTTAGACCATCGATTCCCTGAAAAAAATCCAGCCTTCAATTGTTCCCCTCAATTGCAATGTTAAAGAAAAAGATACTTAGTGGTTCAAAATTTCTACTTCTAAAACTAGTTCATCTACTTTCATCATAATACCTGAGTAATTTTCGTATGCAAACAACACATTCACTTTACCCTGTTTTAAAACAAGTCTTAAAAGACTTGGTGGCGAATAAGATGAAGACACCTGCATATAAGAGTTCAGGTATGCTTATTTTGAGCACATTATGCCAAAAAGAATTATAGCCATTCTTAAAATAATTGTTAGATTTTTGATTTAGTCATCATCTCCATATCAATGCATGAACATTTTAGACAATTCTTTTGCAAACTGATTACACCGGCAGGAACTTATGCAAAACAAGTCAATACTTTTAAACAATCTTAAATATTCTCCATCAGAAACTAGTCCAGAAATTTGAAACAAAGAACCATTAATCAACCAATTAATCTTTTGCCTTAAAATGAGCATATCTGGAGTCTGACTGCAGGAATGATTGAATTAATGAGATCATAAAGGACAGGGAGCTAAAAGAAGACCTCACATAAAAAGGTTTTCTTGCTTATGATATAGTTAATGAAAAAAATATAAAAACAATTTAGTGGTACAAAAGGCACCTACAAATCTTCCCTGTGAACATTGTGGTAAGACGTGTCATATAGAATTGATTTCACATAGAACTCTATGTAGTAGGTCAAGGTTGGGGGCATGGCAGGGGCTGGTGTTGGTTTCAGTAAACAAGTTCTCTAGCTATTTTAAACAGTTCACTGCACACTAATAAAATCCAAAACTTAACCAACACTTAAAATCCTCATCCACTGCATGTATATAAAATGCACTAAGCAATTTTCTGTTTAATTTGATTAATTAACACATTAATTTTGAAATCACATATCTGTCTGCTATCTCCCAAAATATCATTAATTTGGTGAATGGGAAGCAAAATTTCAGGAAGTACTTAGTTACTTTGTCAGATAACAGGGAACAATCATGTAACTTCAGAGGGAATCCTTCAAAAGAGATAGATCGAGAATGGAATAACTGCAAAAAATGTGCCATCTCAGAGTGTAGCTGTTGCCTATGTACTAATAAAGTTAAATGAGCTACATGTAAGGGAATTAATAGGTAATGGGTGTAGCATCTTTCCACCCTGGAGGCTTCCTGCCTCTATTCCTGATGAAGGGCTTTTGCCTGAAACGTCGATTTTCTTGCTTCTCGGATGCTGCCTGACCTGCTGTGCTTTTCCAGCACCACTCTGATCTAAACAATGGGTGTAGCATGCTGTAGCATTGATGTATCATATTTTCCAAAGTCTAAACTACCCTGAAAAGTGTGTGGGGATAAGAATGGTGAATTGGTGGTGATCTCAAATGTGTGTTACTGAAATGATTTAAATATGTAGCTTACTGAGATGATATTGAATCAAGCCACTGAATTTCAGCTGATTTACCAATATCGACTGACTTCAGTGTGTTTTTGGCTTGTACAAATAATTATACTCTGTTTACTTACAGGCAAAACCCAACTATCCACATTTTGTGGTCAGCAAAGAAAAGGCACTAGCCTCTAACTGTGAAGAAAGGCACCCACAAAGATCAGCTACCTTTCTGTCATAGTTTTCTCTTTGCCAAATGGTAGCTTAAATCTGGGGAATAGCTTGGTGTTCTGCAGCAGTGATGACATCAAGCAGGTAAAGCAGCTAATTTAAGTATTCACACACAGAAAAACAGGAAGTTAAACCAGTTAATATTCAAAATTTTTAATTTAAGTTTTCAGGTATTGAAATAAATATTTATGATTGTTTTAGCTTCTAGCTTAATCCAAAGATAAACAAGCTTTTAAAGAATTTTGTTTTAAGAGATATGGAAATTTTACCAGAGAAATTTGATATTGTATGAATATAAAATTAGTTTTTCAGGGTCAGTGTGAGAGTTAATTATTATTTAAAGATGGTCTAATTAAAAAAAAATTATGCCTCATTCAACAAGGTGCTACTCTTTAAAGGGTTTTTTTTGAAACAGCAAAACTGACGGTGAGATTGTGAAGGTTCTCATCAATTTAATTGATTGGTATTAAATTCAGATGAAGAGGACCTCAACAGCATACTCTTGGAGAAGCATGGAATCACCGTCAGCAACTTTTGGATTTCCACGTACTTCTGCACATATGCATATTTTAGAACTTGCTGCCAGTAATAATAGCAAACATGAGTAGTTTTGCTGTCATTACTGCTACAGGATCCAAGCCAGTATGCAGCATTGTATTTCAAAACGGGTTAAAAATCACTGGACAGTTTCAGTTTCCTTATATCTAAAACGATTTAGCAGAAGCTACATAAATCATAAGGACATCTTTGTGACAAAATGTTTAGCAAGCTTTTTTAGTTTTATGAAATGAGGTGAGACAGCATGCATCACTTTGAGCACATTGCATTGCATCATTTGGTTGTCAATGCAATTAACAGCACCATTTTGTTTCCAAATGAAAACATTTGCCACACAGTTTTTCCTGAAGACAGTGTCATTTCAACTAGATCCAGGATATTCCACAGTTGGTGTTATTTAATCAGAAAACCATTATGAGTGCAGTCTACTTGATCAATCATAGAATTTTTATATTTAAAACCCAATTTTACTTTGTTAGCAGAGGTAGGTTATTTAAAGACAGCAGCACTCACAAAAGAGTGGTGTTGACGGGGAAGATAAATAGGTGCATGCACCTTGGAAAGCAATGCTGCCTTGTAGTTCAACATTCTAAAATTTGAAATAAAGCATCAAGTCAAATCGCTTTCTTTTAAATGATGCATGTGAGAATAAAATTTTAAAACTCCCATTTAAGTCCTTAAGCTGTTATTCTTAATCAAGGATTTACATACACTATACTACTGGTTGACATTTTAAAAATGCAATGTACAGTGAATGGGAAATATATTTATCGTTTTGAATTTTCAATATCTTTGGCTCTTATTTTAGAAATATACAGCTAAACATCCTGTTGTTGCTGTAGTAATGACCTGCATGGAGAAACTCTAAAAAAACTTAATGACATCATTAATATTCTAGTATTATCATCAGGACATTTTGGTTTACAATAAAGAATATCCAAGATGGCATTGCTTCTTTAAATCATCTACATCATTTCCAACTGTATTGTTAGTTTTAAAAAAGGCTATATAAAGAAAATCAATTACATTTTCCAATTAGAAGTCAACTATGACAGTCTCATCAGTAGGAATATGTGTTTGAAAGTAGCACGGTTAGAGCACCTGGATGCGTTTTATTGCACCATCCACATTTAAATCCTTCTGTAGGATCCCCACTGAGTTTGTGTAAAAAAAAACGACATCCACATAAAAAATATAGAAAGTGTTAAAAATAAAAGCTCTTGCAAATACTGGAAATGAAGAAGCAACTAAAATTTGCAATCGATATGCTTACAATTAGTACCGATTTGTTGCAACAAGGCAGCAGCTTGCCAGAATGGACCACTTTAGTGACAGCCTTAAGGCATTTGAAAATGAAAAGAGAGACACCTAACTAATGTCATCTCATTATTGAGGTAGTCTTAATAAAACATTTTGCTCAGCCCCTCACCCAAAAATATAAAAAAAATTCAACTAGAACTAAAATGGCAATACTGTAACATTAACACCCTACACACCGTAAACTGCAAGGAAAATGCATTAACTGCATTGTACAGAAGCATGTGCACTGTGTTGAAGATCATACATTCAACTCTGTCGTGAAATAAATAGATAAAGTAAAATATAGCTGCTGTCAGAATCACAGGGTTTCACTCTCCACCTGAGGATTTTCCCTGCTCTCCGAATCTTGGCCGACTTTTCCCCTCCAAATTCCTCTCCACCTGAGGCACCAAAGTAAGGCATGGCAAATTCAAAAGCCACTCATCGATGGCTCATTCTTTACTTGCACTGGCTTTACATGAGTGCAGAACTGCTTTGAAAAGCAAAGGCAGTTGTTCCAAAGGAATATTGACCAGTTTACCTGCAATAAAACAAATGATTCAGTATGAATTAGTTATTTTATGATTCACAAGCAACTGATCTTGTTCAATTATTTATATCACATTAAACCCAATTCATTGCTTATCTCAATTTATTCCAGACAAATAATTGCAACTTTATCATGCTTGGTTCGAGAAGTAACTGTAAGGGCCACTTTATTTTTTTTGGCAAGTGCGAGTTGCATCAAATATTTTACAGAGGTCTTCCCACTGTGAAGCCGAGCGAGATTTCTCACTATAGGTATATCTTACCAAATATGCCTCATTAACTCCATCCCCATGGATCACACACATCTGCTTCCATCCCCACCTTACTATGTGCAGCTCCGAAGACAATTTTCTACTTAGTAGATATCCACCAAAAGACTGGCGTTCCTTGCTTCTATGCTATGACAAGCATTGCAATCTGGTGTCACCCTTCGCCAGCACTGCATGTAGTTCATGGCACATGGGCAGCGCAGCTGGCAGTCGCTTACACATGCAATACCTAATCTCTAATCACTGTTAACCACCATGCCACAGACTTTACCTGTCTTGAGATATATCCTGTCTGAAGGCCCTCAGAGAGCACACTATTGTTTGCCGAGTGGTCACCTGCATTTTGTCGTTGTAAAGTTGAGGAAAATCATACACACAAGCATTTGGACAAATATAAACATGAGTTTTTATTGACAGCCAGTAATGTAGGACACAAAAGAAATGCATACAGACTGCAGCTTGCACCCACATATGCTGGCACCTTAACCTCGACAGTTCATGCTGGTCTTCCACAACCAGCTAGCATCTACTGGTCGCAAGCGCTGTTTGCATTGTAGTGCTGAATGCATCCAGAAGGAGTGATTTGGTAGCTCAACATTCTCATCCTTCTCCTCGGACAACTGTTCCCATTCCGCTGACTTCTCGGTATCTGTCACACTGCCTCATGGCTTGCTCCAAGGCCTGTAATGGAAAGCACACCCTTGCCTGCCACCCCAGATGACTCTAATCTGTGGAACAAGACATTTTAGCAGCCCTAACATTTGCTCCACCAATGCCTTGGTTGCAGCATGTACATTGACTTGGTCAAACTGGTTGAGAAGCCAAGACATTACATCCAAAAGGGAATAGCTGCTGCTTCTGATCCCTTTCCCATTGCAGACTAAACCATTCAACTTTCTCCTGCATTCATTTGAGTTATAATCAGTTTCATTCCCCTTGCCTCAGAGGACTCTTGAAAGTACCACAAATGATGGGCCACTTTTGCCCAGCATGCATCGGATTTTAAATTGCTATTAACTTCTGTACACTGAGATGATAGTGGTAGCTTAGCTAGTATCAATGGCATAGTGCATCCACTTTTGACCACCATTTGATGCAGAGGCATGTTCACTCCAATTATTGCATATTTTTGCAAATGTTTGCACATAGTTTGCTACAGTTTGCAAACTCATGCTTCATTTATTTGCCCTTTCAATGCCTAACTGCCAGCAGATCTGGATCCTACACTTTTGCCTATGAAAGTGACAGTGACTATGCCCATTTGTGGGCATTGCCTGAACCATTTTCCAGTTGCATTGCACATCAAGATAGGGAGCTGTGAGCCATTTCTTGCACTGTGAATATAGGATTGGGTCCTGCCTGGTCGTTGTCATCCCATAAAGCTCCCATGAAGTGGGCAGCACTGTGGCTCAGTGGTTAGCACTGCTGCCTCACAGCGCCAGGACCCAGATTAGAATCCAGCCTCGGGTGATTGTCGGTGTGGAGTTTGCACATTCTCTCAGTGTCTGTGTGGGTTTCCTCCGGGTGCTCCGGTTTCCTCCCACACTCCAAAAACATGCAGGTTAGGTGAATTGGCCATGTTAAATTGCCCCGTAGGTGTTCAGGGGTGTGCAGGTTAGGTGCATTAGTCAAGGGTAAATATTGGGTAGAGGAATAGGTCTGGGTGGATTACTCTTCAGAGGGCCGGTGTGGACTTGTTGGGTCGAAGGGCCCATTTCCACACTGTAGGGATTCTATTCTATTCTATTCTAACCCTTTACCCTCACGATATCCCAAAAGCCTAATTCCATTCATTCCCCACCCCATCGCACTTCACTTCAGTGCTTATATGTGGCCTGAACCCCAACATTACACTTTAAATGACGCCCACTGTGCCTCTTGATGCTACTGTGCTGTTTGCTAACAATAACTGCCTCTCCACCATTTTGCTCATCATCATTCTTGTTTCCACCTCCACAAAAGCCTCTGCTTTCCCTTCCCCTGCCACAAAACTCACCCCTTCCACCAGCAATCTCCCACTGCCCCTACAGCACCTTTCATCAATGGACAAACATTCAAGGCTGTATTTGCCCTAGAACTCTGACCAACTTCGATGGGCAACCTAGAGTCATGATTGACTAGACTCCATACACCACCTTTCTAATTCCCCTACTGCTGGCCCCAACGATGGAGCTTTACCCATTCCCCAGATAGCAATCTCACAGATCACCTGATAACTGTTTCAACCTGACAACTTATAGCAGCCAAGCCCTCTGGCCTCTGTGCCAAGGCAGACAAGGCAAGGCATAGATGCTGCAAAGTGTGCAGTTGGCATGAAGAGATCAAACTGAGCAGCCCAGCGATGCAGCCTTGTCCAACTGATGAACTGGATGCCTATCTATGGGCACAAAGTGATTCTGCTGTAGCCTTTTAATGCTAGTTGTCACTGCATCTCACAATGCAAGTCTCTGTTTCTATGTGACTGCAAGGGTATCAAGGAGGGATCCATGAAGGCTGTGTGGGATTGCAAAGTGTCAGATACCAATGTCTGTTGACAAGGAGTGGAAGTGATTTTATGCCCATTGATCGTGCTCAGAGGTGCTTTTTGGTGCTAGTCAACATGGTGGCTACTCTTAGCCAGTGAGCTGAAGTTACCAGATACAGAGTCTGATTTCCATATCAAGAATCATCAATATCTACCTTGCTTGGAACATTTGATAAGATAGGATGCCAAATATTACTGAGGTGACATGGGTCAGTCCTAATGAAAGGATCTGACCTGAAATGTCAATCCCCTTGCTCTCCTCATGCTGCTTGACCTGCTGTGCTTTTTCCAGATCCACACTTTATTGGCTCTGACTTTCCAGCATCTGCAGTTCTATCTCCTATTGGTAAGACCTTTAACAAGCTGTAATCCCTTTAATTGGCAACTCACCATGCCTAGCAAGAAAATCACCATGCTGTTTGGTGGAAGTATAAAAAAGATAGGCCTTGATAGAACTCTCATTTGATTCTCCTATAAATCTTGCCAAAGCCCAAGTTGTTCAGATTGCAATAAGATTCCACTCTATATGCTTCACTGGTCATTCTTTTAAACTTCATTAAATGCAAGCCCAAGTTACTCATCTAAGGTCAAAGAAATTCCACCCATAACCAGAATCAACCTATTGGATACTAGCTTTTTGTGACTCATGCATGAGAGTACCCATATCCCTCTCTGCTGCAACTTTCTGCAGTTTTACCTCACTGAAATAATATTCAGTTCTTCTATGCTTCTTACCAAAGTGCATAATCTCACATTTTCCCATATTATACTCTATCTGACAACTGGGGTGCCCACTCACTTAAAACTGTCTAAATTCCTCCAGACTGTCATCCTCACTACTTTCCACTTTTTTTTGTGTCATCCACAAAGTACATTCACTTCCTTCATCCAAGCCATTAATGTTTGTAAATAATTGTGGCCCAGGCATTGATCCCTATGGCACTCTACTTGTTACAGGCTCTTATTTTGAAAATGCCCTTTTTATCCCAACTCTTGGTCTTCAATTCATTAGCCAATCCTCTATCTATGCTAATATACGAGTTCCAACAACATGAGCTCTTGTTTAATAACCTTATACATAGTAACGCACTGAACGCCTTTTGGAAATTCCAAATAAATTGCATCTACTGGTTCCCCTTTATATAGCCTGCTTATTATCTCCCTAAAAAATTTATCAGGCACGATTTCCTCTTCATGAAAACATGTTGACTCCGTTTGGTTAGATTATGCTATTACATTCTTTATAATCAATTCTAACATTTTCCCAATGACAGATGTTAAACTAACTGGCCTATAGTTATGTGCTTTTTATTTCCTTCTGTTTTTGATAAGGGTACTGCACTGTCAGTTGTTCAATCTTTTGGACTTATCCAGAATTTAAGCATTCTTGGAAGATTCCTACCAGGACCTTCACTATCTCTGTAGCAACCTTATTTAAAAAAAATGACACAAGATAGTCTTCAGACCCAGTAAGCACTGTTTCTCTAGTCATAGCTATTGTGTTTCTCCACACCATCCAACCACACAGACAGACACATACCTCGATTATATAGTATTTTTGAAATGTTATTTGTGTCCTTGATCATGAAGACTGATCTGTAGTTTTTATACAAGTCCTCGCCATTTTTTTGGTTCTCCGTTATTATTTCACCAGCTTTGTTCTTCAAGGTATGACTGTTCACTTTGGTCGAGCTCTTACTTTATATATATTTAAATAAGCTTACTCTTCATTTTTATATCACTTGCTAGTTTGCACTCTGTTTATTTTCACCTTTTTTGATAATCTTTTGTTGGCTTCTAAAACATTCCCAATCTTCTGATTCATCACTTATATTTGCCAATTTATAAGTTTTTATTTAATTGTATCTTTAACTTCTGTTGTTAACCACAGTTAGTTTAACCCCTTCCCAGAATCCTCCTTTCTCACTCAAACTGCAGGTCATCTTTGCTGTGAGTCATGAACTAGTTCCTCAACCATCTTTTCAGCGAAACATCTTTCAGAGTCCATTCCAGCCAAATCTGCCCTTGTCTCTGTAATTTTATAGAAGCTTAGCAATATGGTTTAACCAATTCAAGTTTCTCACTCTCAAACTAAATTCTACGATATTATTGTCACTGCTCCCTAGAGGATCTTTTACTCAGATAATTAATTATATCTTTGTTATATTATTTATTGTAGAAGGCAGTAGTAGGTGGAAAGTATTCAGCCTGGAGCTTGGTGACCAGTGGTGTTCTGCAGGGTTCGGTTCTGGGACCTCTATTCTTTGTGATTTTTATAAGTGACTAGGATGAGGAAGTGGAAGTGTGGGTTAGTAAATTTGCTGATGACACAAAGATTGGAAGAGTGGTGGATAGTGTGGAGGACTGCTGTAGGTTGCAACAGGACATTGACAGGATGCAGAACTGAGCTGATAGTGGCTGATGGAGTTCAATCTTGAAAAATATGAAGTGATTTGTTTTGGAAGGTCGAATTTGAATGCAGAATACAGGGTTAAAGACAAGATTCATGGCAATGTGGAGGAACAGAGGGATCTTGGGATCCATGTCCACAGATCCCTCAAAGTTGCCACCCAAGTTAATAGAGTTAAGGTCATTGGCTTTCATTAGCAGGGGGGTCATGTTTAAGAGCTGCAAGGTAATGCTGCACCTCTATAAAGCCCTGGTTAGATCACACTTGGAATATTGTGTTTAGTCTGGTCGCCTCATTATAGAAAGGATATGGAAGCTTTCCAGAGGGTGCAGAGGAGATCTACTAGGATGCTGTCTGGACTGCAGTGCATGTCTTATGAAGACAGGTTGAGGGAGCTAGGGCTTTTCTCATTGGAACAAAGGAGGATGAGAGGTGACTTGATAGAGGCACACAAGATGATGAGAGGCATAGAGAGAGTGAGGACTTTTTCCCAGGAAATGGCGATCATGATGGGGCATAATTTTCAAGTGATTGGAGGAAGGTTTAGGGGAGATTTCAGAGGTAGGTTCTTTAAACAGAGAGTGGTGGGTGCATGAAATGTACCATCAGCAGTGGTAGTTAAGTCAGATACATTAGGGACATTTAGGCGATCAGTGGATAGGCACATGGAAGATAGTACAATGAAGGACATGTCGATTAGTTTGATCTGAGTGTAGGATAAAAGGTCGGCACAACATCGTGGGCCGAAAGGCCTGTACTGTGCTGTACTGTTCTATGTTCTATCTGCCTCATTACACATTACCAGATCCAAAACAGGCCGACTTCTCGCTGAATCTATAACATATCGTTCTAGGAAACTGTCCTCAATACACTCTTTTATTCTTCCTCATGGCTATCTTTGCCATCTCGATCTTCCCAATTTATATTAAGATTAAAGCCATCCATGAGTAATGTACTGTCTTTCTTACATGCTTTTATTGTCCCAATTTATTCTCTGTCCTATGGTCAGCTACAGTTAGATGGCATTTAATCAACAGCTCCAGTGTCTTGCCCTTTTTAAAAATTTTTTTCTTACAGATGACATCAGCCAAACTAACTGTAACAATAGACAGGGAGCATTTTCTGACAACATCTTGTCCTATTAATAAAGAAAGAAACAACTGGCCCTTAACATAGTTAGATATCCTATCAGAAACAAAAACAAAAGTTGCTGGAAAAATTCAGCAGATCTAGCAGCATCTGAGAAGAGAAATCAAATATGTTCAGGTCCAGTGACCCTTCCAGACCCGAAACTTTAACTGATTTCTCTTCACAGATACTGCCAGATCTGCTGAGCTTTTCCAGCAACTTCTGTTTTTGTTTCTAATTTACAGCATTCACAGTTCTTTCAGTTTTTAAGTTAGATATCCTATGTTGCTTAGCTTAGTAAAACTGTAGACATCAGCTGGCTCTATGGCTTTAGCAACATTGTAAACAGTTAGACATGTTCTTGCACTGATTTTATAGTGACCAATTTAGCTCTTGGTTCCAATTAGTGCCTTTGGTTTGATTCTCTAATTAACGTGAATTAAGTTAGCCAAATCTGTGTGGGTTAGTACACTGAAATAAAATAGCTAAAGGCCATGAATGAGTTCACAACTTGCATGCTGATTCGTAACAAATTCATTCTGATCAAGCCTTGACAGCTACCATTAGATAAACAGCTTTTGGTCACAGCAGGAATGATCATTTTCTAAAAATGCATAACTCGGTGATCAGCTGAGATTTTAGTCTCCCTGGTAGCTATTTCAAACCAAACTGACAGTTGGGAAACTGCTGAATGGAGTCAGTACTGGTTTTATAACCTACCTGACTTTACTCTCCACTGCAGTGAGTGGAGTATAATATTGAGAAGGTATAATGAGATACCATTGTTAAAACTGCTCCCCTGTTCTCTGATGGCAGACTCTAGCAACTTGCCCACAATTTCTATTAAACTGACAAGTAACTTTTGTCTCCTTCGCTCCCTTCTTAAATAATGGTGCAATATTTCCAATTTTCCAAACCAATGACACTTCCTGAATCTAATCAGTTTCATAAAATTGAGAGCAATGCATTTGAAATTTAAAAAAATCCTTGGGTACCGGCCACTAGCCCTCTGTCTATGCCAAGTTACATTATTTCTTCTTTACTGTATTTCTACTTGCATTTAATTCATTAACTTCATCCCCTTAGCTTTTTATTAAGATCCCTAGTTTTGCTCGCATTTTCTTCTCCTCTTGTCTTCAAACTACCCTTTTCACAAGTCTTCTGTTTGCTTCATATCTATTATACTCACCTTCTAATAAACTATATTTTGTTCTTCTAATATTATATTTATTGCTTCTACAACTGCCATTAATTTTGTTAGGAAGATCAACACAAGCAGAAAAGAGGGATTCTCATTCCATACACAATGATTTTTCTTGTTGTACAATAATAAATCAAGTCTAGCCAATTTAGGTTTAAAATATTGTATTTTACATTACCTGCGATGTAGCGTATCTCTGGCAGGCACATCATAAGTTCGGGGAAACGATTGGTCTGGTGTGGATACTTGAATTCAGTGTAATCCTGGCACACATACCAGTATCGCTTATTCAACTGCTCCAATTGAGACACATTGGTCAGACCCCCGATATCTGCACAAAAATTTCCAAATGGCCATTTGATTAGCAATTCTAGCACAAATATAATTGAAACAAAATTACTTAGTTGCCTGCATTACTTTTGACTTCATATTGTTAATAATCTATGTTATCGCTTTCAGGAATTTAAGTAAAAACTTATTTTTTGAAGCCAAGTAGCAATACTGTCTCATAGAATTTTGATGTGAAAACCAATCTTTTCTTAATTGTTCACTTTGAGGAACAGATTCGTGTTTATACTGGTTTCAGATACAGGCAGCCCTTCAGGTACCTTGATGGTCATTCTTCCCTAAATGGTCATTCTTTATACAAGCGCAGGTAAAGATGGGCAAGCTAATCAATCACTCAAAGCTGATCCGGTCCTCACTCTGTACTGATTCTTTTCTAGCAGGAACTAAGGGCAGTGATTAATACTGGGAACTTTGCTCATTATTTCTCTTCTTTATGGGGGAATACTGAAGCAATTGTAATGTGCAACCATTATCTGGATTTTATTCACCTAATGGAACAGATCAGATAGTTCTATATAGGGTTAAGAAAAGGTACCAAATGCAACTTTGTTTTCTCTTTGCTTTTAGGATATATACTATATACTCTTTGTCAATTTTAAAAAATGTTTTAAAAAGCTTCATAGCAGTTACCACAACTTACACAGATTTGATCTATGCATTTCTGAGTACTATGTTATCCGGCTAAACTAAATTGTGATCTGAATTTAACTGGGCTTTTAGGAATGTACAAAAGACATAGAAAAGCTAGAAAGCTGGCAAGAGACCCACCTATCCCAAGTTTAACTGAGCAACTGAATTGGCCGGTTTAGGGTTCTTTCCAACTCAGCTGGTATTTTAATAATAATGAAATGGGGAGACTGTCAGATAAACACTAGAAGCCTCTCAATAGGCTGGGGAGGGATGAAACCCATTTAACGCATCGAGCAGCCCCAATGGTAATGGCGTGATTTGACTGGGGCCCTCAGACTGCAACTCTCTTAAGGAATGTACCATGCATTGATGGGTTTACAGCTTCCAGGTGCAGCCCTAAACATGACACAAACTAGTGGTGTCACTGTTGAGCTACAAGCTCATCCTAGTGAGTTTGTCCCCACTTTCAGCAGCAGGGGTAGGGTCTTTAACATTTGCAAAAAAATTGCAGCCTAAATGACTTTGGAAGTTAACCAAAATTTTAAAAAGTCAATGCAGACTTAAGGAAGGCAAACAGTTAAAAAGATTGACACTATTGTAAATTTCAAGTAATTTAGCAATAACCTGTTACTTTATAACCCAAATTGCCAAACACAGACACAAGTAATGTGCACTGTGAATTCTGGTTATGCCAAGATTAGACATCAGATTAGGATCAGTGAGACATTGAATTTATAGGAACCATTACTCTCAACTTTAATGTCTTTCCTAGTAAATTCATAAAAAGAGAAACACTGATTAAAAATAAAAGTACCAAATCTTATTTGCATAATTATGTAATATTTAGTACTTTTCTGAAACGCTATTACTAAGAAATAACTAATCTCTAAGTGAACAATATTAACCAAGATTGTTAAGCAACCTTTAAGATAATAACACTAAGGTTAACAATTCTATTTAATGAATAAATAAGTGATTAACTAAGTATGCATGGCTTGTTAATAATGATTATTATCGCCAATTTGAAGCCAACAAAAAGTTTATTATTGTTTTAGAAGGATAAGTACACAAGACTAATGGCATCTTTTGGTAGCTTTCAGCTGCAGAAAATTGTAATAAAGAAAAAAAGTCTCAAAAGAGAAGGAAATCTTGCTTTGAAGTATAAAAAACACAAAAACAAGAACCCGACAGATCTTTTCCATGGTTCCATTTTAAAACTAAAATTAATGTTAAGTTAGTTCCTCAGCAAAGACCAGATAATCAAGACTTGGATTAATTCTTGTATGTATTGCTCAGTATCTTTCATACTGCTAACAGCTACTAAGTCAGTCAAAGATATTTTTGCAGTCACTTGGTGAATGCCTCCTCAAAAATAGCAAAACTTACTAATATTCTATTCATATGTCTCAATATGCATGAAATGAGATTTTGGGATAAAAGCATAAGTTTTTTAGTACATATTTTTATCACATGTTGGTGCAAAGTGTGCCATAAGGATATTATATATGATTATGAAGTAAATTTACCCTAAATTACCCTCATATGCAAAAATTGTTCCTGTAATTGCTCAACTTTAATATCAATGCCATTAAGTTATGCATAAGCCACCTGTTTTGAAAACTGGAATGTCTCAGCCATGACCTTTTATCCAGAGTACAACTCATGTGTGGTCTACTGATATTTGGGTTGCGATTGTCATAGGGACTTCAGTTCACAAGGGGTCATGATCATCACCAGTGATTTAAAAGTACTCCTTACTTCCATGCCAGTATAATTATAACTGACTAGCAAGCAGTTCAAAGATAATGACCACATCAGGATACAAATAAACATCTGCCTTTTCAGGCTGTACAGCAAATTAAATTCATTTATCGCACTATTTACAATCGGTTAATCTATTCGTAGAATTGAATATGAATAGATTTTCTTATAATGGATATCTGCCCACAGGATAGATGGATGTTAGATATTACTAGATGGCAAAACCAAACTTATCCTGCATTATATTTTCCAGCATCAACTGCTTACAACTGCTTACAATTCAACTCAGAATATAAATTATAACCAAGCTAATAACAGCTAAGTATTAGGAATGAACAAGATAAAATGACCTTTACTTCTAGGAAGCACATGGCAACAAATTTGGCTGGAAATTTAATTTGGTATAAACCTCAGCAAAGGTTGAAAAGAAGGAACAGAATATTTTATTCAATAATGTAACATTATGTTTGCGAATTTTTAAATCTTAGAACAATTCCTTAATGA
The DNA here is from genome assembly GCF_004010195.1 of Chiloscyllium plagiosum. NCBI lineage: Eukaryota > Metazoa > Chordata > Chondrichthyes > Orectolobiformes > Hemiscylliidae > Chiloscyllium > Chiloscyllium plagiosum. Next base: position 27,005,029 of record NC_057739.1, read on the forward strand.
CAAACAAAGCTATATTCAAAAATTAGATCATTGCCAAAACAACTTTGTATGAACAACAGAAATGCTTAAAATACATTGACAGAATGCAAAGGAAAAGTAGATTAAACATAAGTCCAGTAAAATTGCAGTAAGTTGAATCACAGGGAGCCTGCCCACAAATCAAGTAGATCTTCATGTTAGTGAGGAAGCCTCTATGTAACCTGCTTTACGTCAAGAAAAATAAGAGCACAGTTGGCACAGTAAATACGAAAAAATGTCTTTATTTTTCAATTTGTCTACACCTTACTATGGCCTGACCTTCCAAGTAAAGGGCATTAAAAATGTTAGCTCTGAAAAAAACTAATCTTTTTTATACATAGCATGTTGTATTTTGAGAAATCCTCCATCTGGAGGAAGACGTTAGAACAGTTCAGCTTCATCTGTATTAAAAACTTATCGTGGTACCCTCTTGTTGTAGAAGAAGGAACTGAGGTCATTGCTGCCAAGATTGTAGATGACAAAAATAGATGGAAAGGCAGGTAGTGTTAAGGAAGAGGGGAGGCTGGAGAAGGACTTGGACAGGTTGGTAGAATGGGCAAAGTAGTATCAGATGGAATACAATGTGGAAAAATGTGAGGTTATGCACTTTGATAGGAAGAGTAGAGACATTGCCTATATTCTAAATGGGGAAAAGCTTCAGAAACCTGAAGCACAAAGCGACTTAGGAGTGCTCCTTCAGGATTTTCATAAAGCTAATATGCAGGTTCAGTTGACAGTTAAGAAATTAGTATTCATTCCAAGAGGGCTTTAATACCAGAGTAGAGATGTACCATTGAGGTCGTATAAGGCTCTGGACAGACAGTATTTGGAATGTTGAGTGTGTTTGGACCCCATATCCAAAGGAATGATGTGCTGGCATTGGAGAAGATCCAGATGAACTTGACAAGAATGTTGAGGGATGAAAGGCTTATCATATGAGGAGTCATGAAGAACTTTAGGTCTGTACTCAGTGGCGTTTAAAAGGCTGGAGGTGGGTATCTGTTTAAAACTTACAGCCTGAGTAGAGTGCATGTGGAGAAGATGTTTCCATAGTCAGAGAGAACAGCACCCAAGAGCACAGCCTCAGACTGAAGAGGTGATTCTTTACAACTGAAATGAGGTGGAATTTCTTCTGCAAGAGGGTGGTGAATCTGTAACTCATTCCCACACAAGGCTATGAAGGCCAAGTCACTGAGTGCATTTAAGACAGAGATAAATAAGTTCTTGATGAATAAGGGGATCAGTGATTACTAGGAGAAGGCAGGAGAATCCAGTTAAGAAACAGATCAACAATGGTTGAATGATGGAGCAGACCCAATGAGTCAAATGGCCTAATTCTTCTTGTACATTTTATGGGTGAGACCACTTTGTAGCCACTGCTGCAGTTTTGCTTATGACAACATGCTCTAGCATGGTCTAACACTGCTTTGATAGGTTGACAGAGTCATTATTCAAGAATGAACAAGTTCTACTAATCTTTAAATACCAGTCCAGAACTTTGGCTCATCATGGGCAGCCTACTATTGGATTTCTTATTTTGCTGATGGGAATGGCTGTCAATTTCTCCACAACTGGAGTTTTACTTTATTTAAATTTGACTCATCATGATTTTGTTGTGCGAGTAATATTAAAGCACTCTAAGGAGAAAATCATGCAACTTTTAAACTTCTCAATTTTTTCAATTGCTGGAGGCATTAATGTAGAATTACTGCCATTTGGCAAGTTTATTGTAACTTTTTCAATTTGCGTTACATTGAATGATATGTTTTAACTTATTACAATGTCAGATACAGTTGACTATTCAACTTCCACTCCAAAATAGATACCAATAGCACAGCTACAATTACAGTTTAATCAAAAAAATTGATTAGATCTCCTGTGCATGAACACTAAACAGATTAATTACAGATACCATCTAAGAAAGTAGAATTAGATGAACCCACTGCATCCCAAAAATACTACAACACTAGGCATATCCTTAGGATAAAGTAAAATAATGCAGATGCTGGAAATCTGAAATAAATGAGGAAAAGTCATAATCTCAGATGGCAGCTGTTTCTCACATCACAGATGCTTCCTGACTTTCTGTATGTTTACAGCATTTCCTGTATGATATTAATATGGAATCCAGATACCGATAGTAGTGGTCAGGTCTTTAAAACAGGGCTTTAAATACATTTTTACAAGTCAAGGAAGGATCGGAGACAACAAAAGCATTTTCTTGTTGCAGCTCATTTGCTGGGGTCGAGTTGCTACAAGTCCTTTTTGTAGTCAACTAAGTGCATAACAAATATGCAGTTATCAACCAAAGGCCTGTGAATTAATCAGGAAGAACAGTGAAATTACAGGCAAATTCTTTTCCTTTGATTCATGCCCACATTCCTAATAGGAGAAACCATTAAAATTCACAGATAGTGGGGACACAAACAGAACTGGGCTTTCATTTTCTTTGAAACACTAAATATATTACCTTTTTTTCCTAATCAACAGTCAAAATTCAGCTTTGCAGATTCTATACTTAATTTTAAAAAAAAATTGTTGAACCAATGCTCATTTTGAAGGAGATGCTGGCTGAGAAATTGCAAGCTTGATCTCCCTGATTTTCTGACCAATATTCTTCACCAGGAGGGTTTCATTAGGCAACACCAGTATCCCAAGCTAGAAAAACAGGGGAGTCAACTTTAGTTGCTGCTGCTCATGAGAAACGGAAAGCAGCAGATTTTGAAACTGGCAGCCAAAGTCCACTGAAATCTTGTTTCCACTATCGACTGGTAGTTAAAACTGGCTCCACTATATTTAGGGCTTACAGAAGTTTAAAATTTAAGAATCGGAAAGAAAAACAAAGCTTGAAAGGTCACCAGAAATAGTATCACAGAAAATCATTATACCTTGATTCAGAAAGTTGATGGCTTTCATGCACACATACTCCTCATTGCTGACCTTCAGTTGTTGAAACTTTCTAAAGAGGTAGATTAGTCGTTCCATGACTTCCATTCCCTCCTCACTGAATCTAAAGGAGCAAAATCATAATTTCAGTGAAGTATTACATAACCCATGACATGAAATGAGATTTTGCACAAATGAATTGAATTTTATAATGAGTATGTTTTGTACTCATATACCCATTTAACCGGTCTGAGTTACATCCCCTCTCAAGATTACTATTAAAAACTGCATTTTAGCAGAGATAATGATCCAATTCGAGGGCAAGACACTTGCCTGACATGAAACCCAGCCGTTATACAATTGGTAGTAGGTGCCAAATCAGGGCAATGGCAACATGTTCCATGCCTTAAAATTTTAAAACATCTGTCATGGAGGGGGTTAACAAAAGCAATTAAAATAGTGAGGTGCACTAATCTTATTTTTTAAATCTAGCTTATTACGGCTAAATGGAGGGTCGTCAATACCCATTAGGTTTGTTTAAAGTGACGTGGTGCTACATGTAGTAGTTGAATCAGAACTGGACTTTTGCATTAAGTTTGACTTTACAAGTACAGGTAAGTATCCCTTTATCCAAAATGCTCAGGACCAGCTGCTTTGTGGAAATCAGAATTTTGCGGCTGTTGGAACTAATGTAGCGCCCTCTATAGGGTGCAGGGCAGCAACCCGTAATCAAACTAAATACTGTACTGCAGCAAAAATGCATGAATACTCACACTGAGCGGGATAAATAAAGTTTAGAAATACTACCACACATTTATAGTGTACTGATAAATGAAATACATCGATCATAAATATTCAACAACATTTTATTTCCATTTTAAAAAATTCCAAGAAAAACATTCAGGGAAACTGAAATATATACAGCTTCAGCACTATGGCAGGCAGCTGTTTTAAAGGCTTCAAGTGTCATCTGTCTGGTTTAGATGGAGAGGAATTTGTTAAGTATGTACAAGACATTTTTCTGATTCAGTATGTGGATGTACCTACTAGAGAAGGTGCAAAACTTGACCTACACTTGGGAAACAAGGCAGAACAGGTGACTGAGGTGTCAGTGGGGGAGCACTTTGGGGCCAGCGCCCATAATTCTATTAGATTTAAAATAGTGATGGAGAAGGATAGACCAGATCTGAAAGTTGAAGTTCTAAATTGGAGAAAGACCAATTTTGACGGTATTAGGCAAGAAATTTTAAAAGCTGATTGGGGGCAGATGTTTGCAGGTAAAGGGACGGCTGGAAAATGGGAAGCCTTCAGAAATGAGATAACAAGAATTCTGAGAAAGTATATTCCTGTTAGGGTGAAAGGAAAGACTGGTAGGTATAGGGAGTGCTGGATGAAGAAAGGAATTGAAGGTTTGGTTAAGAAAAAGAAGGAAGCATATGTAAGGTATAGACAGGATAGATCGAGTGAATCCTTAGAAGAGTAAAAGGCAGTAGGAGTATACTTAAGAAGGAAATCAGGAGGGCAAAAAGGGGATGTGAAATAGTTTTGGCAAATAGAGTTAAGGAGAATCCAAAGGGTTTTACAAATATGTTAAGGACAAAAGAGTAACTAGGGAGAAAATAGGGCCCCTCAAAGATCAGCAAGGCAGCCTTTGTGTGGAGCCACAGAAAATGGGGGAGATACTAAACAGGTATTTTGCATCAGCATTTACTGTGGAAAAGGATATGGAAGATATAGAAAGTAGCGAAATAGATGGTGACACCTTGCAAAATGTCCATATTACAGAGGAGGAAGTGCTGGATGTCTTGAAATGCATAAAAGGTGAATAAATCCCCAGGACCTGATCAGGTATACCCTAGAACGCTGTGGGAAGCTAGAGAAGTGATTGCTGGGCCGCTTGCTGAGATATTTATATCATCGATAGTCACAGGTGAGGTGCCGGAAGACTGGAGTTGGTTAACGTCGTGCCACTGTTTAAGGGTGGTAAAGACAAGCCAGGGAACTATAGACCAGTGAGCCTGACGTCGGTGGTGGGCAAGTTGTTGGAGGGAATCCTGAGGGACAGTTTGTACATGTGTTTGAAAAGGCAAGAACTGATTAGGGATAGTCAACATGGCTTTGTGCGTGGGAAATCATGTCTCACAAACTTGATTGAGTTTTTTGAAGAAGTAACAAAAAGGATTAATGAGGGCAGAGCAGTAGATGTGAGCTATATGGACTTCAGTAAGGCGTTCGACAAGGTTCCCCATGGAAGACTGGTTAGCAAGGTTAGATCTCACTGAATCAAGGGAGAACTAGCCATTTGGATACAGAACTGGCTCAAAAGGTAAAAGTCAGACGGTGGTGGAGGGTTGTTTTTCAGACTGGAGGCCTGTGAACAGTGGAGTGCCACAAGGATTGGTGCTGGGTCTTCTATTTTTTGTCATTTGTATAAATGATTTGGATGCGAGCATAAGAGGTACAGTTAGTAAGTTTGCACATAACACCAAAATTGAAAGTGAATTCGCAGGTAGATAGGATAGTGAAGACAGCGTTTGGTATGCTTTCCTTTATTGGTCAGAGTATTGAGTACAGGAGTTGAGACGTAATGTTGGTTAGGCCACTGTTGGAATATTGCGTGCAATTCTGGTCTCCTTCCTATTGGAAAGATGTTGTGAAACTCGAAAGGGTTCAGAAAAGATTTATAAGGATGTTGCCGGGGTTGGAGGATTTGAGCTGTAGGGAGAGGCTGAACAGGCTGGGGCTGTTTTCCGTGGAGCGTCAGAAGCTGAGGGGTAACCTTATAGAACTTTACAAAATTATGAAGGGCATGGATAGGATAAATAGACAAAGTCTTTTTCCTGGGGTGGGGGAGTCCAGAACTAGAGGGCATAGGTTTAGGTGTGAGGAAAAGATATAAAAAGGGACTTAAGGGGCAACTTTTTCACGCAGAGAGTGGTATGTGTATGGAAGGAGCTGCTAGAGGATGTGGTAGAGGCTGGTACAATTGCAACATTTAAAAGGCATTTGGATGGGTATATGAATAGGAAGGGTTTTGGAGGGATATGGGCCGGGTGTTGGCAGGTGGGACTAGATTGGGTTGGACCGAAGGTCTGTTTCCATGCTGTACATCTCTATGATTCTGACTCATTAACATAGGTTTCTGTCTAAGCAATCTCTCTTTAACTGAGTAAATTGCCATAATCTCTTGCTCACTGATAAAAGAACATTGTTCAAGGCCAGCAATTAACTGGTCATTCATTTTCACCAAATCGTCAATGGGGACTTTTTCAACTGGGTTCACTAACTCATCATCACTACTATCCTCACACTTATCTGTACAGGAACCTGTATTTAAAACCATTTCAGCAATGTTCCTATCGCTCAAGGAATGCATGACAGGCACATCATTGTCAATGTTCAGCATTTCTTCAATGTCAGCTTCATATAATTTATGTACACTTTCGTCTGATAAATATTGTGCATAAGTAACAAGGCTTGCTATCATTTTATCTTCAATGGGATGAAATCCTTCAAACTCTTTATCTGCAGGTTCATTTACAAGAAACATTGTTGCAGGCCAGGATCTGTACCAAGCATTTGTTAAATGTTGCTTTATCACCATCATTCCAAGCATTAGCAACTGCATCAATGGCATCCTTAAGACTAAACTCTTTCAGGAAGTCTTGAATTCCTACCTCTCTGTTGACTGCAGCAAGCATACTGTTGAAAACAGTGTTTATACTTGGTCTTCATGGAGCACAAAAATCCTTGGTCATAATGTTGTAATACCAATGTCACATTAGGGGGCAAGTAAATGTCAAAAACATTACTTTTCACAAGCTATTTGCCATGGGGATGTGCAATGCAGTTGTCAAGGAACAATAAAATGTTACACTTTTCTTCCAATCCAGCTTGTCTGCAATGAGCTTATGCCGCTGGTACAAAGTGTTTACTGGACCAGTTGGAAAAAATTTCTTGGGTTACCCATGCTTTCTTATTTGCATAACAATGCACAGGCAAATAGCATACACCTTTAAGTTGCTTTTCCCAATCACTGCCAATTTCACTTGTGTCTGCTTGCAGCATTGACACACAAGAATAGTTAATCTGTCCTTTGGTTCCTTAAAACCTGTCGGTGCTCTCTCATTAGCCGTTGGCATAGCACCAGTAGAGAGCTGTTTCATCAGCATTGTAAATTTGTTCAGGACTAAGGCTTTCGTCAGATATCAGCTTGGCAAATTCACCCACATCATTTTCAGCTGCTTCATGGTCAGCAGAAGCCTTTGCGCCACACCATGGTATTTCACACCATTACGCTTCTTGAATTTCTGGAGCCCACCTTCTGAATCATTCGCCTTTGATGTTCAGTTCTTTATGATATTTTCTAGCTTGTTTTATGACCATCAAACCAAGTCAGTGGCATACGTTCACTTCTTCATTGTCTAATCCATCAACACACGGTTAACATCTTCATTTTTTGGCCCGATGCAGGGTTTTCCTATTTTTCATTAGTTGAGGTCATCACGGGCACCGTAAAACTTCAGTAACTTGTCTTTCTGTTTCTTCAAATCATAGACAGTGGTAATTCCGACACCATATTCTACAGTAAGACACTGCACAGCCACACCACGATCAAGCTTCTGCAACAACTCTACTTTCTGCATTATTGATAATGACAGATGCTTCCTTTTCTTTATGTTATTGTTAACCATTGATGTACCTGCACCTCTTTTTGACAATTTCACTCTAAAATTAGCACAGTAAAAACAATACACAACTGATGCCTCAGAGTGCTGGGCCACGCCACCACGTGGGTCGAGTGGGTGCAGCCTTCACCTGCCAAGAAAACCCCGCTATGTTATGCAGACATGACGGATGCTGCACGCTCCATGAAAACTTCGGTTTTTGGATGCTCGGATAAAGGGATATGTACCTGTATTAGAAGTTAGAATTTGGAATATTTGTTAGCTTTCGTCGAACACTCGTCACTATTTATGAATTTCTAACATCAAGAACCACCACTTGTTCATCTCCACTTTTACTACTCCCTTGTTTTATGTATATATTCATACATTACAATGCACAATGCATGCTTCTTTTGGTCAGTAAAGCTGGAACTACAATGTAATCTCTTCCACTGCTCCAATTTTCACTGTTTTAAATATTTCAGTATTTATGAAAATATAATTAGCAAAATACATTTAAGTACTGAAACCAAGTGTGTTTTCTATTTAAGTATGATTTGAGAGTTTTTTTTTGTAAAGCTTCAAAGTCAACATTTTAATGACAACATTCTATAAGATAGGTTTTAAATTATTTTATTGGGGTACAAAGACAACAGGGTAGACACCAGCTAGAAAGGTGGACATGAATACGCATTAGATATTTCATGAATAAAACTACATGCAAGTAGAATGAAATAAGAACTCATTAGTGCCAATATTGAGATGGTCACTGAATGGTGCAACTGCTCCAATCTGCAGCTATTCACATTCTATGTCTCAAAATATCTTTTTTTTAAAAACTTGCAAAATGTGATAAGGAAATTACAGAAGACTAAATCTGGTTCAAATTAGTGATGGAAAGTGGACAGAACTTAAGATGGCAGAAATTTTCACTTAACACACAACTTTAAACAGAACATTAGAATAAATCATTCCTCCTTGATAAAAATCCTTAAAACATTTGATATCCTGGAGATAAATTTTTAAAAATTCATATGCTCCAAGTTGTGAAACAATAAATTGTAGACATAGCATAACAACTTTAATTAGCTTGCAATACTTTATCTTGAATATTACTTAGAACATATATTAAAAATTTTAAAAGCTATTTTATAGGACTTTGTTTCCAATACAGGTTGCATCTTCCTAATCCAGTAGTTTTAGGACTGGAGCTTTGATGGACTAGAGAATTGACCAGATTGTGGGAGATAAGGGTCAGCAAGGGAGTTTTAAAGCCAGTCCTTTCACTACTCCCCAATCTCTTTGATTATGCTGATGGCAATCATGGTAAATCAGGACAGGACTTATATGCTTAAGTAAGGTCCTGGGAATATTGCTGAACAAAGAGACCTTGGAGTGCAGGTTCATTGTTCCTTGCAAGTGGAGTTCCAGCTAGACAGGATGGTGAAGGTGGTGTTTGGTGTGCTTGCCTTTATTGATCGGTGCTTTGAGTAAAGGAGTTGTGAGGTCACGTTGCGGTTGCACAGGACATTTCTTCGGCCACTTTTGGAATACTGCATGCAATTCTGGTCTCCTTCCTATCAGAAAGATGTTGTGAAACTTGAAACGGTTCAGAAAAGATTTTCAAGATGCTGCCAGGGTTGGAGGGCTTGAGCAATAGAGAGAGGCTGAACAGGCTGGGGCTGTTTTCCCTGGAGCACTGGAACTGAGGGGTGACTTTATAGAGGTTTATAAAATCATGAGGGGCATAGATAGGGTAAATAGACATGATCTTTCTCTGGGGTGGGTGAGTCCAAAACTAGAAGGCATAGGATTAGGGTGGGGCACAGGGAGATTTAAAAGTGATCTAAGGGCCAACTTTTTCATGCAGAGAATGTTGCAAGTATGGAATAAGCTCCCAAAGGGAGGGGTGGAAGCTGGTACAATTGCAATATTTAAAAGGCATCTGGATGGGTACATGAATAGGAAGGGTTTAGAGGGATATGGACCAATTGCTGGCAAATGGGACTAGATTTATTTAGGATATCTGGTTGGCATGGATGAGTTGGACCAAAGGGTCTGTTTCCGGGCTGTACACCTCTAACTGTACAAAAGCATTTCCCTTGTATGTGCTTCTCACGGTGACACTAGATGGGCTATCCAATTGTAGGGTTATCACACTTATACAGAGGTTTAGTGACCATTCCCCTTGTCGAGCTTCCTGAAAGAAACTTGCAGCTTGATTCTTCAGGAAGCATAGGGGTGCCAAAACAATGGGGTTTCAGGCCAAAGTGCCAGCATAGGGAGACATAAATTGGATCTTTCCTCTTTTGAGCAAAAGTTTATTAATTATAATTAAAGTATTCCTTACTAATTCGCCTATACTTATTGTACAGATCTTGATGTTCTGGTTTAGAGTTTATCTGCATATAAGATGAGAAGATAAAAACATAAGCTCACGAATTTTACAAAGAACATAACAAATAAACAGAATAAATTAGACTAAACTATCTGAATTTTGAGGGCAAAATTGGTCAAAGATGGTTACATTGGCTGTAGAGTGGTTACTTGAACACCAGTATTGATACAGCTGAATCGCTATAATGTAATATCATCAGAATTGTACTATTTTTCACTCAAAAACAGCAACACCAAGCAGATGATAATTTTCTAGCTTTAGCTTTAGCACGCATAAAATCTGTTGTTCAAAGTTTGTGCGAATATTTGTAGCTCGGGTGCTCATTGTTGTGGTTCTGTTCGCCGAGCTGGAAGTTTTTGTTGCAAACGGAAGCGGCAGGGACAGACCACTATAAACAGCGGAGGAAACATCAAAGAAGCGCTTCGCAGGAGGCTCCCAAGCACTGATGATGTCGCCTAGCCAGGGGACGAAATGTTTGCAACAAAAACTTGCAGCTCGGCGAACAGAACCACAACAATAAAATCTGTTGATTTCATCTCTCTTTAGTCACACACCTTCCCACAATCATTCCTTTGTGCATGAACAGGGAATTTTAAACAATGTATCAAAGCTCTCCGTTCAAATATTCAGAGGCAATTTTAATTCTACTCTGTGGAAATTAGGTATTGTTACAACACAGCGGTGAACTCTTCTGCTAGTTAACCCAAACACTCAGAAAAAGCTCATCCTCACCGCGTAATCTGTTATAGTATGAGTGACAGAACTCCCAAATTCCATTATTCAAAGAAAAATATCAATTTATTCTTTAACTTTAAAAGTGATCATTAAACAACAACTATTTACAACTCTTAAACCCTCTTTCTCTTAACTACTTATTGTCTGCCTTCAACTCTATAACAATATACTGTTCCAATAAACACGTATGAAAATTACATCAACTTAATTTCAAAACTACACTGCAGCTGTTGTTGTCTCTGGTTGTAGGTCTCCCTGGGTCGTCTTTGGTCTTGCTGCAAAGATGGCAGTACACTGAGACTGCTAGTCAGTCACATGAGAGTTGCCTGTAAGTTCTCAGTGTAAAACAGCCTTCGCTCTCCTTTAAAGGTACAGTACACACCTTCATAACAGGCAGCCACTGCATTAAAATCGGATAGATATCCCTCCCTAAACACTTCCCATTAGACTTTCTTTCCTCAAAACTAAATCAAATCAAATCAACAATCAAATCAAAGAAGAAAATGAACTCTTTACTGGGGGAAGCCTTGGAGCTCAGAAACAGTTTTCATATTAACAGACCAAATGCTTTAGCATAGCAGATACTAGGTTCCAAATGTTAATGTAACTCATCTTACAAAAATACCATATACTGTGTAAAGAAAAGCTATGTTTAGTATTTGGTAGATTTACCTTTAAACATGAATAAAATTCAGGAGCTAAAAGTAAACATATTAGTTAAAAGTTATGACAGACAGTGTAGATATACTTGATATAGAGCTATTTATGTTACACGGTGATAGTTCTATGCAAAACTCCAGTTCCTAGTGGGTTTTTTTAAAAATTAGGATTGAACCGGTGGATGTGGATGTGTGCGCCCTCCCTTAAACACTGAAAAGTCCATTAAATGTGGCAAGCATCCAGCACATTTAATAGATTGCCTGACAATTTTCAGACCTAGCTTCACACTATAAGCTGGCATTGAAGGTGAAGCCTAAATGTCATGAGTTGACTGCCTCGAGGACATTGGTTCATTTAGCTTCTTAAAAACTATTACATTTCTAACTTTACCCAGTTCTGATGGAAGCTTGCAGCCTGATCTCTTCAGATTTCCTGAATACTTCCAGTATTTTTGTACTTTACAAATAAAGTTACTTTATCAAAACCTGGTCACGAAGTGATTTAACAGAAGGAAAACATACTTTCCAGTAATTCACCTATGATGCTTCCAAATGGACACAGTGTCATTTTCATTTGGTTAGGCAGACAAAGGGATGGTAGCAAGCCAGGGAGGAAGGAAAGGTGAAAAATCGGGACAACGAACAGGTGAAAATAGGTTGACAGTGTTGAAAGCAACCCAAATCATGAGGGGGCTGGGGTGAGGAGGTGCACACATAACAAAATGCAACCTTCTCTGATTAGAGCACCATGATTTCACAGATATGTGCAAAATTCAGTTCTTATGGATATATAAATACTTGGATAACTTCAGACAAAAATAAAATGATCAAATACTGCACAATAATGATTCTATACGATTTGTCTTACCTTTGGAGTTCATCATCAGATGGTGCATATTTTGAAGTCACATCAGCAAGATCTCCAAAAATCTGTCGGTCATAGACAGTGAGGGAAGATAGGAGGATGAGTTCTTGCCAGGTGGAGCTTAGCAGGCAGGTGTAGTCTTTGATTGATAATTCACAGAAGAATGGCAATTTTTTGATCCAGCCAATTTGCCTGAAAAGTAACTCATCTGCCAGCCGGCAAAGTAAAGCAAAGAGCTCAGCCTGAGTTACCTTATACCTGTTAAAGGTGTAGATATTGAAACTCAAATTACAATCTTTGAAAAAGTACCCAATTACAACTGAATTTTTAACTATTTAAATATATCTTGACAAGTCCTGAAGTGGGTAGTTGCAATGTTTTATTTATGTTGTAAGCAGAATTTTATTCATACTTGACTGCAACATCTGCAATACAGTAATTTTGGTTAAAGTCATGGGCATAAAATGGGAATAGGGCATATAACATTTTTTTCTATCTAAGAAACCATTTACAATGTGCACTATCACAGACTTTCCATGATTTAAATTCTTAAAGGAGCCAAACAATCATAAGTAGGTCATTAAAAAAATTCAAAATCACTATGACTTTCAACAATGAGTTTAACAACTTCAGACTATGATCTCTGCCACATTCATCAGATCCCAACTCTTCTTTCCTCCTCCCCCATTTCCCAAAATTTTTACCAGCTTTTCTTTATAGGTTTTAGACATTATTTTCTCATTCTTGTTTTTGCTTTTCGAATGAGGTTATTCATTATTTTGCCATTCAGCCCGCCTCTGGTCCCATCTTTTGTTTCTTTGCTAGCTCTATTACCATTTCCTTTAGCTACATACAACAACTTTTCTGAAATTTAATATTTCTTATCATAGGATTTCCCTTTTCTTTCCAGCCTGCCTTATTTCACATTTCTAACTTTACCCAGTTCTGATGGAAGCTTGCAGCCCGATCTCTTCAGATTTCCTGAATACTTCCAGTATTTTTGCACTTTACAAATAAAATTACTTTATCAAGATCTAGTCACGAAGTGATTTAACAGAAGGAAAACATACTTTCCAGTAATTCACCTATGATGCTTCCAAATGGACAGAGTGTCATTTTGATTTGGCTAGGCAGACAAAGGGATGGAAAGGTGAAAAACTGGGACAATGAGCAGGTGAAAATAGGTTGACAATGTTGAAAGCAACCCAAATCGTGAGAGGGCTGGGGAATGGAGGTGGGTAAAGGACATAGAAGGGGGTATTCAGGCTCTAAAGTGAATGAACTCGGTATTGAGTTCTGAAAGCTGCAGAGTCCCCAAGCAGAATGTGCTGTTTTTCCAGCTTGCACTGATCCTCACAGGAGGCACTGCAGCAAACCCAAGACAGATGTTGGCCAGCCAACATGGTGGTGTCTGGAAGTGGTAGGCAACTGTAAGCTTGGGGTCATTTTCAGACAATGTAGGTGTTCTGTAAAACATTCACCTTGTCTGCCTTTAGTCTCCCCAATGTTGAGAAGACTATATTGTGAGCAGTGAATACAGTAGACTAGATTGAGTGAAGTGCAGATGAATTGCTGCATTACCTGGAAGATATGGCTGGAACCTTGCATAATGAAGAGGGAGGTGGTAAAAGGGTAAGTGTTACACCTTCCACGGTTGCTTGGGAAGTTGCTGTGGGGTGTGAGGAGCAGTGGAAAAAGCCTGAAATAATGACAAGGGAGGGGAGGGGAATATTTGTCTGGTGGTGGCATCTGGCTGGAGCTGGTGGAAACGTCAGTTTATGATCCTTTGGGTGTGGAGGCTGGTAAGAAGGAAAGTGAGGATTAGGAGACCCTAAAATTATGTGGGAATGAAAAGGGGTAACGGTAGAATTGTTGAGTTACTGTCAACCACCAACTCACTCACCTTTTCTCTCCACCCTGCATCATCAGCATAAATACAAGCTTTTGCTAGCAATAGTTCTCAAGGATCACTGGATTCAAAATGTTAACTCTGCCTTTTCTCCACAGATGATGCCAGATCTGCTGAGTTTGTCCAGCAGTTTCTGTTTAAGATCATCAGCCTCTAGAGTTCTTTATTTATCATAATTCTACCCTCTCCCTCCATTTCATACAGTTACTATATTCACCTGTAGTTGACAGTGTTCACTTGCACTTCAATAAGGCATTGGACGAGGTCCCAAATAAAAGGCTAGCCCAAAAGATAGGAGCCCATGGAAGGCAAGACAAGTTGACAAACTGGATCCAAAGTTGGCTTGCAAATAGGAGGCAAAGAGTGATGTGGAGAGATGTTTCTGTGACTGGAAGTCTGTGACCAGTGGTGTGCCATAGAAATTGGTGCTGGAGTCCTTTTTGCTTATTTTGAACATTAAAACCTTCCACATTCACATCCAAGTTATTATGAAGCTTGCAGATGACAGAAATTGGTGGCGATGTTGATAGTGAGGAGGATGGCCTCAGCTACAGTCTGATATTGATCAGTTAGAAAATTGGGCAGAGCAATGGCTGATGGAATGTAATCCTAATAAGTATGAGATGATGCATTTTGGGAGGTCTAATAAGGGAAGGATTTACACAATGAATGACAGGTTCCCTAAGGAATACTGAGAAACAAAGGGACCATGGTGTACTAGTCCACAGATCCCTGAAGATGTCACTGAAGGGATGCGGTGAAGGAAGCATGGTGAAGGGGATGCTTGCCTTCAATAGGTGAGGATAAAATATAGGAACATCAAAGTCTTGTTGCAAATTTACATACTGGTCAGGTCATAGATGGAATACTTCGTGCAGTTCTAAATGCCACACTATCAGAAGAATGTGATAGGGCATGTGCCCGAAACGTCGAATCTTCTGTTCCCTAGATGCTGCCTGACCTGCTGTGCTGTTCCAGCAATAAAGTTTCAGCTTTGATCTCCAGCGTCTGCAGACCTCACTTTCTCCTGCAGAGAAGATTCACCAGGATATTGCCTGGGATGAAAAGTCTCAGTTATGAGGAGAGACTGGACAGGCTGAGTTTGTTTTCCCTGGAGTAGAGGAGGCTAAGAGGGGATCTGATTAAGGCATACAAAACTATTGAAGGCATAGATAGGATAGATCATAAAAACATTTTTTTCCCCTCAAAACAGATGTGTTTAAGACCAGAAGACATACATTTAAGGTGAGAAGTAAATGGTTCAGAATGGATCAGAGGAAAATTGTTTTTCACCCAGAGGGAGGCAGAAAAATGGAACATACTGCTTGAGGGGGCAGAGGAGACAGGTTTTCCTGCAACATTTATGCAGCGATTGGATGAGCACTCAGAATGCCAGGGCATAATAGGTTATGTACCAACTTCTGGGAAATGGATTACTATAGTTTGATGTTTGTTGATTGGCATAGACAAGTGGGCTGAATGGCCTGCTATGACTATGACCTGTTCCAACTCCAAGGCACCTTTACTTTGATCTATGTTTTGTGCCTGTCTTTACCAGCTTCCTTTTCTCTATCCTACGACAGCTATCCATCATTCTGTAAAATACTTCGAGGAGCTTCTTTGTGTGTAATCAGTTCTATTGAAAAGCCAGTAACCATTGCTGTCAAAGCCCTTTCGTCCCTGTTTTGGATTTTTCAGAACATACTAAGCTATTATGGGATCCCATTGGTCCAGATTACCCCATGGGGCTCTCAGGACCTCCTGACAATGAAACATTTTAAAAACCAAAGCTACACAATCTAGGATCTGTGAACTTATTTACTTTCAAACTTATAGCTAATGAACTTATAGCTAATGGTGGTTCCTGTAATAATATGCAATTTGCTTGGTTGGGACCTCATTAACACACATTCCCAATGACTGTTTTAAACTTTTTGGTGAAGGTCATTGGAAGAAATTTGTAAAGAAGTCAGTAAGCAAAACAAGTGGCTTTAAATCACCTTAAATTTATTCATACAGGACAAGTGTAATTTGGAAGGATGGTAAAAATGCATTCACAGGTGCCTTTTTTAATATTTAGCAACATCTTTTACATTGCTCACAGTGAATCTCATGAAACATTTATCTTATGACAGCAGATGAATTGTGGTGTGGAATGTATTAGGCTGCTGCTAAGACTACATGGTATCAAACTCAAATTGTTAAGTATGAGGTCATACAGTGGACAAATATATATTGATTCCAGTGTTGTTGCAAAGTTTCATTATACATTAAAGTTACTAATTTGAGGGAGACATTTATTAATCGGAGAAACAGGAAATATGGACTGACTTATAGATACATAGAGATCAATTGTTCCAAAGAAAAAAAGTGTTGAAAGAATAGAATGAAATACAGGCTTTATTTTCTTTATATAAAAATAATTCAAGTACGTACTAGCCCTCAGTGCAACAACTTGAAGACGGAGCAAAATCCTTCCAAAGATTAATTACTTTATTGACATCCATTACCAGTATAATGTTTATAGAGTTTGACTTGTAAAGTTACCAAATTTAAAAAAAGATTAGGTTTCTTCATTTGCTGTTTTTCACCATAAGCATAAAAATGTTAGCACAGAAACACTATTTCAGTGTTACTTAAAATCACAAGCTTTCTGAGCGCTGCTTTCAACAGTGATCTTAAACTGAAGGAGCAGCGCCCCGAAAGCTTGCAATTTTAAGTAAACCAGTTGGACTATAACCTGGTGTCCTGTGACTTCTGACTTTGTCCAGCCCAGTCCAACACAGGCATCTCCACATCATACTTAAGTGCTAGAAGAGACAATTGTCTTACTTCCTATTTCAATGTTACATTAATTTATACTCACCCATCTTCAATCAGCATTGGTGTTCCAAGAGGTTCAAGATCTTCAGCTCCAACCAACTGGCTTACAAGAGTATGTGACTGAGGGTCTAGGTTACGAGGTTGTGGTGGCAACAGGCCTGAATGAGCAGCATAGTTAAAAAGGTGCGGCAGGTACTGATAGTGCGCAGTGACTGGTGTCCCTATGAACTGATCCCTGAGTGCAGTGTACCCATTCAGTTCCATGGATCTGCTGGAAAGGAAAGATGCATAGTTTGTGTCCATTCTTTACATCAACATAACGGACGAACAGGAGGAGGAGGAGGAGAAGATGGGGGAAGAGAAGGAAATGGAGGCGAAGAAAAAGATAACTAAACAAATGGAATTGTTCAACCCCAAAAGACTGGAAAAGCTTCCGAAACAAAAATTGAGAAAAATAGTGGTGGAATGAAAAATATCTCGCTATATATAGCATATAAAAGAATTGTAAGTGCCTGTTTAGTTATGGGTTCACTTTTTGTAATGTACAATGTCAGTGACAAGAACTGACTAGCATTTTTGAAGTACTCCATCTGTCAATAGTACCAGGGTTAAATTTGTATTCAAAAGTTGTATTTCACTGATCTAGAAAAATTAACTTAAACTAAACTGCAGCAACTAGGAAATTTAAATTTTACTAATAAATAGATCTGGAGCAAAATAAAACTAGTATCAGTAATGGTGACCATGTAATCATAGGATCATCACAAAAGATCCACCCATCCATCATTGATGCCATCCATATTAGGTTTTGCCTTACATGTATTTTCAGTCCACAGAAATGTCCTAACACTTAACTGTACTTTTCCACTGTACTCTATCAATACCATCAATTCAGGGGATTAAAGCTTGCTCATCAATTAGTGTACTTGGACATCTCAGGAGCAGCAGCAGGGACTCCAAAATTAGGAGCCAACTTAGTGAAGCGACAAGGCAGATGTACATTCACACCACTAAGAAGCAGTATTTTAGAGAGAATGCACAGCCAACAGATTGAAGCACTGCATTCTGCCACATCCAAACATAAATTACAGTGGACAATTAAGCAACTGATGTAAGAATGAGGCTTCATGAAGATCTTCAACCAGCTGTGCCTAGTGGATGACTAGTCTCTGCTTTCACCAGAGGGTGTCCCATCACAAAAGCCAATCTTCTGCCAATTCAACTCATTCCACTTGATATCAAGAAGTGGCTCAGCAATACGGCAACAGCAACTGTGTTGGAGACATGTATTCCAAGATAGGCCACACTTTTGGCCAGCCTGTTCCAATAGTTATAACACTAGCATCTGACATTGTAAAAAAATTGTCGAAATACTTCATGTCTACAAACAAAATGCCCAATTTGATCTAGCAAATCAGTGCCTGATTAGGCTACATCCAAACATCAGAAAAGTTATGGAACTCATCAACAGTGATATCAGATGGCATATTTGCAACATTAATGTACTCACCAGTACTCACTTCGTGTTGCATCAAGGCCAGTTGGCTCATGACCTCATCACAATTATGATTCAAGGATGGGCAAACAGCTGAATTATAGACGAGAGATGACTGCATACGACAGTCTTTTGACTAAGTGGAACATTAAAGGAAGTAGTAAAGTTGAAGCTAATTGGAATATAGGGGTAAACCCTCCAATAGCTGGAGTTATAACTAACATGAAAAAGGAGATAGTTACGGTTATTGGAGGCGAACCATCTCAGCTCCAGGACTTCACTGCAAGCGTTTGTCAAGGTGGAGTCCTAGGTTCAGTCATTTACACCTTTTTTATCATTAACCTTCACCTTATCCCGCACCCCCCAATATCAAAGAATAAGTGGAAATATGTGAGTTGATAGTTGCAGAATATTCAGTTTACAACTCTTCAGGTACCAAGTCTCTGTGCCCACGAGCAACAAGAACTGGACAACATTCAAAGTTGCACTGATAAGTGATATGTAACATTCGCTCTACATAAGGGCCAGGCAATGACAGCTCAAATGAGAGGAAATCGAGTCACCTCCTCATGACATTTAATGCCTTTATAATTGTTAGATACATCATTAAAGTTCTGGGATCTCATTGCCCAGAAATATAACTGTACTTGTCATAAATATTGCAGTACCCAACAGTTAAATGATTGCATATTACACAGATGCTCACTAGAATAATTCAGTCATAATACAGGATTAATAATTTAATCTTCAAAATACAGAATTAAAAGATCCCAGGCATTAAGTCATAATCTTGCTTCTACATCTAACTCAAAAGTTCCCACCTTGAGGAAGGAGTGGAAACAGGTGATGGTTGGTTGCCCTCAGAAATGCCATTGCCAGGGGAGCTATGATCACTATCTCCGTTGTTGCTCCATGAATTATTAGCTTCCTCCTCAAATTCTTGTCCAGACATAATTCTTTCAATTTCTTCTTCAGATATCTGAAATACATAGTAAAATATTCTTTAACTAGCTGCAATTATTAATAAGAATGAATATCTATTCAATTCAAAAATCATAGATAAATAAATGGGTGGGAAAGTCAGGAGAGTTGCATTGCAGTCCCATCACATTTTTTGTAAGTGGCTCAAATGGAAATAAATATTTATCAGTCATAAACAGTCACAAATAATTTTAGTTTAGAAATTCAAGGTAATGAGGCAATGGCCTAGTGGTATTACTGTGAGAAAATTACTCCAGGAACCCAGGTAATGTTTTGGGACACAGGTTTGAATCCTGCCATGGAATTGGTGGAATTTAAATTCATTAAAAATCTGAAATTAGGAATCTAATGATGACAACAAAACCACTGCCGACTGTTGGAAAAAAAAACCTATCTGGTTCTTTAATGCTCTTTAGGAAGGAAATTGCTGTCTTTACCTGGTCTGGTTGACATGTGAATGCAGACCCATAGCAATATTGTTGACAGTCAATTGGACAATTAGAGATGAGCAAGGAATACTGGCTTAGCCAAGAATGCCATATCCAATGAATGAATTTTTTTTTAAAAAAAAGATTCTACTCACCTCTTCCAAATGCAGTATTAGATACTTCATTGATATATTAAATTCTCAGTATTCATGTGAATGCCAGAAAAATGAAATGAAAATGGAGGAAAAACATGCTCAGATCGAATGGGGGTATTCCACAAAGAGGTGACCTCATCTTGTGTTTGTTCCAATGGGAAGAGTAGTGACAAGAGGAACTTGCACAACGGATGGATCACATCTTTTGCATGTGTCCCAAAGTGCTTCACAATTAATTATTCCAAAATAGAAAAAAAAGACATTATTCCATTATAAAAAAAGATGCAGCTGTTTCAGGTTATAAGGAAATATAGCTCAAGGACTATTTCTGTTCATTTCCCTAAACTGCAGTATTAGTAATGTATACATTTGCGTCTTTCTTACATTAAAACAGAAATTAAACAGTACTTAATAAATGTGGATTTAATTTGGTTGCTAATTGTAATGACATCATAAATTCAAAAGATTGTTCTGGTGAGTCAGTATGTATTTTCAAAGTGGACATGACAATAATTCTATGAGCTATACTGCCAAACAAAATATTGTACGTTTGTTCACAGTGCCATTCCATGCAGCATGCCAAGAGAAATTTAGTCCAAAGTTCACTTTAAAAACAAAAGGGGCATTTTAGTCATGATGCTTCATAATTGAATGTATATGGCGATCCAGCTACCACCTGATGTATGGTCATTTTGTATTTGGTGCCGATCCATAGTTCAGTTTTCATCTGCTGTTGAAAGCTTCCACCAGAAGTAAATGAGAGCTTCATAGTCACATGGCAGGAGTGATATAATTTAAACATAGATAGTATTTTCCTGCTTTTATGACAATGTATGTTTACACTTTAGTCAATGTAAAGTGGGAGCCCAGGATTGTTTGCTCCATCTTACATTTGATAGGAATCTACTACTCTGTGCCACTCCGTGGGTGAGGGGGATAGTCATTCAGCATAGAAACATGGCTCGCTATGTCCAAATCGACCAACAAACACCATGCTACACTAATACGACTTACCTGCACTTAGTTAAAAATCACAACACCAGGTTACAGTCCAACAGATTTATTTGGACATAAGCTTTTGGAGCACTGCTACTTCATCAGCATTTGTACTTACAAATAAACCAGTTGGACTATTAACTTTGCACACTCCAGTCAAACACCAGCATCCCCATATCATGGTTACCCGTACTTAGTCCACAGCCCATCATGCCCTGTCATTTTAAGTGCTCATCCAGATGTTTAATTGTTGCATGAGTACCTGCTTCCACCACTCTCAAGCAGCGTCATCCATATTTCCACGATCATTCCATTGACTCTGAATATCATATTTACTCATGAGTATGTTTGAGAAATTTCAGGACATGTTCAAGCAAATAACTTATTCCTTGGGTTAGTTAGTTTCAAATTGTGGTCCACATAGGTAGGAAAAGGGATGGGGATGTTAGGCAGAAATTCTGGGAGCTAGGGTGGTAGAGATAAAACAAACAGATTTGTTCTTTGGTTTATTACCCTTGCCACGTGCTAGCGAGGTGTGGAGTAGGGAGAGAGAGAGAGAGCAGTCGAACACATGGTTACAGGGACGGCGCATGGAGGGAGGGATTCAGATACCTGGATAGTTGGGGCTCATGTTGGGGTAGGTGGGACATCTACAAATGAGATGGTCTACACCTGAACCAGAGGGGTACCAATAGCCTTGGGGGAAATTTGCAAATGCACTTTGGGAGGGTTTAAACCAATTCAGAAGGGGAATGGGAACCTGAATTGTAGCTCTGGTGTATAGGAGGTTGAGAGTAGCGAGATCATGAATAAGGTTTCAAGGTCGCAAGAGTCCACCAGCAAGCAGGAAGGTGGTTTGAAGTGTATCTACTTCAATACCAGGAGCATCTGGGATAAGGTGGGTGAACTTGCAGCCTGGGTTCGTACCTAGGACTTCGATATTGTGGCCATTTTGGAGACATGGATAAAGCAGGGACAGGAATGTTTTTGTCTAATGTGTGCAGGAGGGTTTTGTGGCACAGTATGTGGATAGGCCAACAAGAGGCGAGGCCACATTGGATTTGGTACTGGTTAATGAACCAGGCCAAATGTTAGATTTGGAGGTAGGTGAGCATGTTGGTGATAGTAACCACAATTCAGTTACGTTTCTTTTCGTGATGGAAAGGGATAGGTATATACTGCAGGGCAAGAGTGACAGCAGGGGAAAGGCAATGATGATGCAGTTAGGCAAGATTTAGGATGCATTATATGGGGAAGGAAACTGCAGGGGATGGACACAATCAAAATGTGAAGTTTATTCAAGGAACAACTACTGCATGTCCTTGACAAGTATGCACCTGTCAGGCAGGGAGGAAGTGGTCATGCGAGGGAACTGTGGTTGAAAAAAGAAGTTGAATCACTTGTCAAGAGGAAGGAGGAGACTTATGTAAAGATGAAACATGAAGGTTCAGTTAGGGCGCTAAGTTAGCCAGGAAGGACTAAAGAGAGCCAGGAGGGGACCTGAGAAGTCTTTGGCAGGTAGGATAAAGCCTTCTATAGGTATGTCAGGAATAAAAGAATGACTAGGGTAAGATTAGGGCCAAAACTGAAAAATGTGTTGCCGGAAAAGCGCAGCAGGTCAGGCAGCATCCATGGAGGAGAATCGACTTTTCGGGCATAAGATTAGGGCCAGTCAAGGACAGTGGTGGGAAGTTGTGCCTGGACTCCGAAGAGATAGGAGAGGCGCTAAATGAATATTTTTCATCAGTATTCACACTGGAAAAAGACAATGTTTTCAAGGAGAATAGTGAGATACAGGCTATTAGACTAGACAGGGATTGAGGTTCATAAATCATTAGCAATTCTGGAAAGTGTGAAAATAGATAAGTGCCCTGGCCCAGATGGGATTTATCCTAGGATTCTTTGGGAAGCTAAAGAGGAGATTGCAAGGCCTTTGGCTTTGATTTTTATCTGCAGGAATAGTGCCAGAAGACTGGAGGATAGCAAATGTTGTTCCCTTGTTCAATACGGGGAGTAGAGACAACCTTGGTAATTATAGACCAGTAAGTTTCCCTTCTGTTGTGGGCAAAGTTTTGGAAAGGATTATAAGAGATAGGATTTATAATCATCTGGAAAGGAATAATTTGATTAGGGATAGTCAACACCGTTTTGTCGTGCCTCAAACCTTATTGAGTTCTTTGAGAAGCTGACCAAACAGGTAGAGAAGGGTAAAGCAGCTGATGTGGTACATATGGATTTCAGTAAAGCATCTGATATGGTCCCCCACAGGTTATTGCAGAAAATAGAGTCCTGGGATTGAGTGATTTAGCGGTTTGGATCAGAAATTGGTTAGCTAGAAGACAACAAAGGGTGGTGGTTGATGGAAAATGTTCATTCTGGAGTTCAGTTACTAGTGGTATACTGCAAGGTTCTGTTTTGGGGCTACTGCAGTTTGTCATTTTTATAAATGACCTGGATGAGAGCACAGACTTTCTGCTCTTAAAAAAAACACTGCTCCAGGCTAACTTAGTACCAATATTTTATATTTCTTAAATGTAATCAAGAGATAGATCTCAATAAATACATAATCAAAAAGAACCCAGTCTACTCACAATTGTAGATTTACAAAAAAGAACTGCAATGTCACACTTAAAAGCTATGCATTTATCAGCTGTGCTGTGAGCTCTCCCACACAGATTCCTCTAAGGTCAGCTGTGAATTTCATTGTTTGTTAATTCTTCTTAGATGCACTCTGATGTCTAGAGATACTTGAACTCAAACAGCAAAGGCAGTAGCTGTGCAGATTCACTGACCATGTGATTCCTGCCTTTGTCTCACTTCCTCCTTTTTAAAGTACTGCTGTTTTGATCTTTTTCTCCAAAAGTTCCAAAACAAAATGCAACAGCTTATAAAAACAGTAATTACTGCCCCTCGAATTCAAGGAAATCTGCTCCAATGCCTAAAATACCTCAAAAAAAAAGTTCTTACAGCCACAACTTTTCCCATCCTCCATCTTGGATTACCCAGAACAAATTTTCAAATTTTGTCTAAAGAACAGTAGCAAATCATGCGAAAGTTATTACCAAAGCAAGAAGATCTTCCCAAAACAAAAGTTACATAATTTAAATTGCTTCAT
This sequence comes from Chiloscyllium plagiosum, assembly GCF_004010195.1. Lineage (NCBI taxonomy): Eukaryota > Metazoa > Chordata > Chondrichthyes > Orectolobiformes > Hemiscylliidae > Chiloscyllium > Chiloscyllium plagiosum. The sequence continues at coordinate 27,029,159 of NC_057739.1, forward strand.
CAATTGATTTCCATTGATAACTGGATCAGTGGTGCTGGAAGAGCACAGCAATTCAGGCAGCATCCGACGAGCAGCAAAATCGACGTTTCGGGCAAAAGCCCTTCAACTGACCAGAGTGCCATTGCACAACTGCCATAAATATATTTGGCCAAGCTGCTCAAAACACCAACAGATTCTGCTAAATAAATCAGATGACAATCAAATTATACTTGTGATTAAATTATAGAATGGATAGCATAAATACACACTTTACACAAGAACTACTACATTACCAGAGGATGTATACATTAAAGCAAAACAAAATAAAACAACTTAAGACAAATAATCTGAAATTCTTTTCTGTTTACATACACAGGCGCAGATTTTCAATCTTGAGACAGGAGTTGCACGGAGTCATTTCCTAACATGATAACCTCAGCTCCTGTCCAGTCTTACTTGCTCACACTATTTCCATGGTGGGGTGGCAGGGATGGAGGTGGGCACGTATCTCCTTTTGCTGGGACACAGACCTGGTTCTGTAAAGGCATTCAAATCTTAAGCCACCTCTCATATTCCACCCACCCATCCTCCCTTCTCATGTCCTATGCCCCCTCAGCCAGTAAAACCCATCATGAACAGAACTCATAAGTTATGGAATAACATTGGGAAGTTTTTGAGATGATAATGAATTTTTAAAACCTCCTCCAAAAAGTTTATCAACTGTTCAGAAAACTATCCAAAGCAAAACTCTCACTCCCTTTGACAGCTGTATCAACAACTCCTGCTAAACTACCTCTACAGGTGGGGTCTAGAAATTAACCAAGCATTCATAATAGGATTCCAAAATACCCACATGACAAAACCTCCAGAGCCAAACACAATAAAGCATTTTGTAGTAGTGTAGCAAGATCTCCCAGCCCTGATGGCGTGTATCAGAGGATCCCAAAATAAGTATCCACAGTGATAGTGGATGCAATGATTATAATGTTCCAAATATTCTCAGATTCTGGGGAAGTACTAGAGGAATGGAAAACTGCCAATGTGACACTGCTATTCAAAAAGGGAAGTAGGCAAAAAAAACCCAGCAGATAACTATAGGCTGATTAACCTAATATCTAATGTAGGAAGAATGCTGGAATCAATTACTAAGGAAGTAATAGCAAATTTGGAAAATTATAAACTAATTAAGCAGGGTCAGCACGGCTTCTGAATAATTTGTTGAGTGTTTTGAGGAAGTCTCAACTAGAATAGATAGAGGAGAACCAGTGTTATATGTGAACTTCCAGAAGGTGTTTGACAAGATACCTCTGAACAAGTCAAGTCACAAGAGCTGCTGGTATTGAAGGGAGTATATTGGCATGGATAGAGAATTGGCTGGAAACATTGATTGGGTTTAAGGGGCCCTTCATTAGGCTGGCAACCTGTGACAAGTAGGGTTACACAGGGATCAGTGCTAGCACCGCAACGGTTTACAATAATTTATTAATAACCTGGAGGAAGGAAGTGAATATACTGTAGCCAAATTTGCATATGACAAAAATAGGTGGAAAGGCAAGTTGCAAGAGGGATACAAACAGTTATTGATAGGTTCAAGATATAGGTTAAAGTGGGTAAAAAGTTGCCAAATGAGAGTATAATGTATGGAAAAAATGTATGGGAGAACAAAAGAACAGTATTATTTAAATTGATAAAAGCTGCAACACAAAATGAGTTGGTGGGGGACTTGTGCGCAAAACACAGAGCTAGCACACCGGTAATCGGGAAGGTTAATGTAATTTCGGACCTTCCAAGGGGTTTAGAGAATAAGAGTAGAGGCGTCTTACTGCAACTGTACAAGATGCTGGTGAGACAACATCTGGAATACTGAGTTTTGTAATCAGGGTCATACAACACAGAAACACATCCTTTGGTCCAACTCATCTATGCTGACCAGGTTTCCCCAAATTAAAGTAGTCCCACCTTAAACCTATACCCTATAGTTTTGAATGCCCCTACCTTGGAGAAAAGACCTTTGCTATTCACCTTAGCAGTGTGTCTCATGATTTTATAAGCCTGTATAAGGTCACCCCTCAACCTCCTTCACTTCAGGGAAAATAGTTCCAGCCTATCTCGTCTCTGAATTCACTGGATAACTCTTCTTGATTTTGTTTTCTTCTCTTTTTCCCTTCTGAGAGCATTGAGATTGTTCATCACTTTATCTAGTGCAGTGTTGGAAGACTGTTCACACCTTGTCTTCTCTCGAATCATTTCGATTGCACAATTCTTATCCACCTCCTTTCCCTTGCATGACTATTTCTATCTGTCCAAAAGCAAGTAACACTAACTGTAATGGTTTTTCATCCGAACATTGCACAATACCTCTGAAATTCTTGGCCGCTTCATTTTCCTCATGTCTATGTGGTCACCTCTAAAATGTATGCCAAAGACATCTTTACCATTTTCATTGAATGCTCCACGGCATTAGGCTTTCTGTCCAATATCAAACCTTTGCTCAAATGGGTACCACAAAACCTAAAGCCACTGGTTACAATTCTCATCATAGTTATTTCCCAAATGCCCTTGCTAAAGTAAATGTATTATCAGACTTCACTCTTTGAAAACTGCATGTATAGATATAAATATCTCAAGAGCACTTTATTAAAATTGCAATGTGTTTTGAATTCTAGAGTAGTGACAGGTACTTTCGCTATTTCACAATATGAAGTGATGATAGAATAAGAATTTAAAAGGAACCTAAAGATTCTATTTAACCATATAGTTCTTTATAAAAACAAGTTACATATCATCCAAATGCATTTCATACAGAAAACCTTTTACTCAAGATATACCTCATCTTGTAACACTTAACATTCCTTTCTTTGTATACTTCGAGGAGAAAGTGAGGTCTGCAGACGCTGGAGATCAAAGCTGAAACTTTATTGCTGGAACAGCACAGCAGGTCAGACAGCATCTAGGGAAAAGGAGATTCGACGTTTCGGGCACATGCCCTTCCTGAGGAAGGGCATGTGCCCGAAACGTCGAATCTCCTTTTCCCTAGATGCTGTCTGACCTGCTGTGCTGTTCCAGCAATAAAGTTTCAGCTTTTCTTTGTATACTGTAAACAAAATCTAAAGAAATAATTATATTGTATTTATTCATGAACTGTAAAAGGTAGCTCTATTTATCCTGGGTGTCTTCTTCTATGTAGAACTAGACAAGTCAACAAATGCCACATAATATTCCCAAAAGGCTGACAATTATTCTATAAATGAACAGGTGAGCTAGAACTAGAATTTTTCATCCAATCTTTTGAAAATATTGCCTAAATATGGATCTTCTAAAAGTATATTCCAAACATTAATGTACATACTAGTCTTGGATTTTAAAACATTCTTAAAACTTTCCAGAAAAGGTTTGAAATTGCTTTGGAAAATATCCTGTCGTAATAAAACAGAAGATGTTGACAGCCCCTCTTGGATAGCACAACATAGTTAAAAACAAAAGTGATTATAATCAAACACACAGGATAAGCGTTCAATTCAGATTCCCATGAGCTCTTGGAGTCTTGAGATTTTTAGATACCATCAATTTCCTGTATTTGCAATGTTCCTGTAGGAGACAATTAAATCATTTTTTAAAATTGTAGTTATGGGGAGAATTTCACAGTTCTAGCTGGTGGGTTTATAGGTGATGGCATTTGTAAAAACTTGCAAATAGCCTGCCTACTACTTATCTGCCTCTCCTCAACCTGTATGCCATACCATAACATGCAGTGAAGGCACTGGGCCAATTAATGTTTACCCTCCGCTCCTTTACAGGGGCACCCTCCTCCCCGGGTCATTCATACTCCAACGCTCAACACAGCCTCTCAAACCTAGCTCCCAACCCCTTCATTTCTGACTGGAGCCAGCTAAGTTCCACTGCTACCCCAAGTTGCCTTCAGTCTGACCTCCAGTATGTCCTTTACTTTGGCTCTGCCTGTAGTCGCAGCTTGGCCACTGTTTAAATTTGGGACTACAAAACACCTCTAAGTAGGGTCTTCCTCTCTCACAAATGGAGGAAGTCTCAGTCTTAGTCAATTAACAGCATGCTGTACATTTTTGTTCCACTTAAAGAAAAATATCCTTTCATTGGAGTCCGATGACAAAGTTCACTAGAATAATCTTGGGTATGGAAGGATTGTCTTATGAGCAAAGATTAAGCAGGTTGAGGCTCTGACTCACTAGAGTTTAGAAAAATGAAAGCTGATCTCATTAAGTCAAATAGGACTCTTCGGGGGCTCGACAGGGTAAATACTGACAGTATGTTTCCCCTCATGGACGACTCTAGCACTGGATGGCAGAATCTCAGAGGCATTAATTTAAGACTGAGATATGGAAGAATTTCTTCTCTCAGAGGGTTGTGCGCCTTTGGAACCTCTTGCCACAGGGGAGTTGAGAGCTCAAAGTCCCCATGTATATTTAAGACTGAGATAGGTAGATTCTTAATCAGCAGGGATATCAAGGGTTATGGAGAAAAGCCAGGAAAGTGGACATTAGGCATGTCAGATGAGCTAAGTTCCAATGGAATGGTAGAGCAGGCTCTTGGGGCCATACAACCTACTCCTGTTCCTATATGGAATCAATTTAGGTAAAGGGGCAGTACAAAGAGATCTGGGTGTTCTTGTACATCAGTCAATGAAGGTAAGCATGCAGGTACAGCAGGTAGAGAAGGCGGCTAATAGCATGCTGGCCTTCATAACAAGAGGGATTGAGTATAGAAGCAAAGAGGTTCTTCTGCAGCTGTATAGGGCCCTGGTGAGACCACACCTGGAGTACTGTGTGCAGTTCTGGTCTCCAAATTTGAGGAAAGACATTCTGGCTATTGAGGGAGTGCAGCGTAGGTTCACGAGGTCAATTCCTGGAGTGGCGGGATTACCTTACACTGAAAGAATGGAGCAACTGGGCTTGTATACCCTTGAGTTTAGAAGACCGAGAGGCAATCTGATCGAGACATATAAGATTATTAAAGGATTGGACACTCTGGAGGCAGGAAACATGTTTCCGCTGATGGGTGAGTGCCGAACCAGAGGACACAGCTTAAAAATACGGGATAGACCATTTAGGACAGAGATGAGGAGAAACTTCTTCACCCAGAGAGTGGTGGCTGTGTAGAATGCTCTGCCCCAGAGGGCAGTGGAGGCCCAGTCTCTGGATTCATTTAAGAAAGAGTTGGATAGACCTCTCAAGGATTGTGGAATCAAGGGTTATGGAGATAAGGCAGGAACAGGATACTGATTAAGGATGATCAGCCATGATCATATTGAATGGTGGTGCAGGCGCGAAGGGCAGAATGGCCTACTCCTGCACCTATTGTCTATTTCTTCCCATCAACTATTCCGTCGCTTCAAAAAGTTGACACAATGACTGCACTATCAATCATAGAGGGAAATTGACACATTGAAATCGTAATCTCAGTACTCTTGAATTTATTTCACTGGATAAAGTGGTCTAATGCAAACACACAGTTTCACAATATATGTCAATTTAATTGTCAATTATGTTTTCCAAGCAAAGTACCATCATTATTCACTATATGAAATACATATTTGACTTATCCACCATTACATAACAATATGCAGTGTTATCAACACCTTTTGAAGTTGCCCGTCAAAAGGTTCTGATTCAAGACTAGAATTCCTCCAATGTTCATGCCTCTCCAAGATATAATGAATCACATTGAATTGAATTAGATTTATTGCCACATGTGCTCAACGAGTGCAGTGAAAAGTTTATACATCACGATTTATTGTACCTAAAATGGTGCTAAGATATCGACACACTGCTTCCTTAGTTATAAGATCTTAGAAAATAGAGAAATAAAATGTCTCACATTGCAGAAATAAAAGTCGAGAACAGCAGTCTTCCAATCCATACCAAGCTGAAACCTAGCCTCCAGTCTGCACTGGGCCCTGGCTCCAGCCTGAGCTGGGCTTCACCTTGAGGATCATGAAGCTGGAAGATTGCTCTGGTATCGCCTCAGGACGAGGTGACCATGCTGAGGCCATTCCAAGCTGAGAGACTGCCACTACTGCAAGCTGGGAGGTCGCCATGTCAGAAAAACCCCATATAGTGTCTGTGCTGAGGCTGAGAGCCGGAGGATGGGAGTCAACCAGAGGCCAGGGGTCTGACTCCGTAGATATAGTGGGGTGATCTTATGTGCCCAATTCCACAAAACAGTAAGGAAGAATGGGATTGCTGCATAATAGGCTCATGAACTGAACCCTTATCCTGAGGTCACAAGGATCCCACTTGATTGGAATGGGAATACTGGAATACACAATGCTTGACATTTCTGTTCTGATATGGACAAAGGATATCAAAAAAGCCAAGACATACCTTTGTGCAGTTATGTCAAATCAAAGAGTTTACACAAGAAATTTGATAAATTTTGACTTTAGAAAATTAACTTGATGCTGTGCAAAAGAATTACTCTAAAATTAAACAAGGATTTCTTTTAGGTTGCAAACAGACATCACACCATATATGCTTTTTAAAAAACTAAACCAAGAAGTCCATTGAAAAGAGTTAGGCATTGCCTCAGCAAATCTCATCTTGTGGTGTTGTAATTTCAAGGAGAAAGTGAGGTCTGCAGATGCTGGAGATCAGAGCTGAAAATGTGTTGCTGGAAAGTGCAGCAGGTCAGGCAGCATCCAAGGAACAGGAGAATCGACGTTTCGGGCATAAGCCCTTCTTCAGGAATGAGGAAAGTGTGTCCAGCAGGCTAAGATAAAAGGTAGGGAGGAGGGACTTGGGGGAGGGGCGTTGGAAATGCGATAGGTGGAAGGAGGTCAAGGTGAGGGTGATAGGCTGGAGTGGGGGGGGGGCGGAGAGGTCAGGAAGAAGATTGCAGGTGAGGAAGGCGGTGCTGAGT
>NC_057739.1:27036166-27044275 GCF_004010195.1 Chiloscyllium plagiosum
CCGCCTTCCTAACCTGCAATCTTCTTCCTGACCTCTCCGCCCCCACCCCACTCCGGCCTATCACCCTCACCTTGACCTCATTCCACCTATCGCATTTCGAACACCCCTCCCCCAAGTCCCTCCTCCCTACCTTTTATCTTAGCCTGCTGGACACACTTTCCTCATTCCTGAAGAAGGGCTTATGTCGATTCTCCTGTTCCTTGGATGCTGCCTGACCTGCTGCGCTTATCCAGCAACACATTTTCAGTGTTGCAATTTCATCAAGGAATCAATTCTTGCAATAAGGAGGGATTATATCTTCAAAGACTTTTCAACTGAAGCCATATAGATATGAAATTAAAAAAACAAAAAGGGGGAAAATCACATTGGTGGGACTGCACTTGAGACCCTCAAACAGTCAAGATGATAAAGGGGCAGATATGTAGGCAAGAGCTACAAAAACACAAGGGCTGTAATATTAGGGATTATGGGGATAGACAAACTGAGAAAGGCATAGAGGAGATGGAATTCTTAAAATGTATCCAGGGAACATCTTATACAAGATGGGGCAGCACTGGATTTAATTTTAAGAAACAAGACCAATCAAGTGGTGGACGTGTCAGAGGAAGAACATTTTGGTGACTGACAGTAACTCCATAAGATTTACAGTAGTTGTGGAAAAGATCAAAGATGGACCAGAAGGAAAGAAATAAAATTTTGAATTTGGAGAGAGGGGTGAAGAGGAGCTGGGTTCAATATGATAAGGCAGGTTCTGGCCAAAATGGGCAGCTACTTGTAGTAAAATCTACATTGGAACAGCGGAGATCTTTCAAAAAATAAATAATGGAAGTGTAGGACCAATAGGTTCCTGTAAAGATGAAGAGTGGGGCCAAGTATTTCAGAGTTCCCTGAATAGAGGAATGTAGAGGTTTGAGAAGAGTAAAAAAGGGAAGCTTATGTGAGATACCAAGTGCTCAGGACACCAAAAGCTTGATAGGAATATATAAAGTGCAAGGGGTGACTTAAAAAAGGTATTGCCATGAAATACTAATCTGAAGAAAGGTCACCAGACTCTAAAGGTTAACTCTGCTTTCTCTCCATAGATTCTGCCAGACCTGAGGAGTTTCCCCAGCAACTTCTGTTTTGGGTTCATATGTTCAGCACTTAAAGTTCTTTGTTTTACTTTACCTAAAAGAAATTGGGGAAGTGAAGAGGGGACATGGAAAAAAAAAACACCTGTGGGCAACATGAAGGAAAATTCAGACATCTCAAATACATATGGCAAGAAGAGAACCAGGGCAAGAGTGGGGCCCATTAGGGACCTCAGTGGAAAACTGTGGAGTCAGAAGACATAGCAGAGATTTTAAATGCGTTGTTATATCAGTATTCACAGTGGAGAAAAGAGAGGTATGGAAATCAGGGAAGATGACAATGGTATACTTGTACAAATAATAATTAAGGGGGAGGAAATGTTAGCAACTTTAGTAGGCTTAGAATAGGATAAGTCCCCAGAAATCTGATGGGATGTATCCCAGACTGCTGTGGGACGCAAAGGAGATTGCTGGGGCCTCAAGATTAATTTTCAAATATTTTCTGGACACAAGAGGTGCCAAAGGACTAAAGATTAGCTAATGTGCAGCCATTATTTAAGGGCGGTAGATGAACAAGGAACTACATGCTATGATTCTAACATGAGTGATAGGAAAACTATTTAAAAAATCTAAGGAAGTGAAGTAATCTCTACTTGGAGAGGCAAGGATTAATCAAGGATAGTCAACATGACTTTGTCGTGGGAGATGATGTTTAGAGAAAGTGACTAGGTAGGTGGAGGAGGGAAGTGCAGTGGATATAATCTACACAGACTTCAGTAAGGCTTTTGTCAATGGAAACTAGTCAAGAATTTGACAACTTGTAGGATCAAGGACAATTTGGATCCAAAATTGGCTTTGTGCAGGAGGCACAGGATAAATGGTGAAAGGTTGTTTTTGTAACCAGAACCTATGTCCTGTGGCATACCACAGGGTTCAGTGCTGGGTCCCTTGCTGTTATTAGTGTACACTAATTATCTAGACATGAATGCAGAAAGCTTATCTGTTAGTTCACAGATGACAAGAAAATTAGTAGTGTGGCAAATAGCGAAGAGAAAAACCTTACACTGCAAAATGATATAGATGGACTGACTGGTCAGAGAAAATGGTAAATTGAATTTAATTCTAAAGGTGTAAGGTGATGCATTTTGAGAGGACTAACAAGACAAGGAGTACATGATGTTTGGTAGGACTCTAGGAAGTACAGAGATCATAGTGACCTTTGTGTGTATGCCCACAGATCCATGATGGCCACAGGCCAGGTAGATAAGAAAGCATATGGGGTACTTGCTTTTATTAGTCATTGACTGCAAGAGTAGGCATCTCATGGAGGTATACAAGATGTTAGTTAGGCCACAGATAAAATATCGTGTACAATCTGGTCACCATATAACAGGAAGGATGTGACTGCACTAAGAGTACGGAGAGATTCAACAGAAATGTTACCTGGCCTTTAGTGTTTTGGCTTTGAAGAGAAATAAAAAGCTGGGCTTACGTCCTTTAGAGCAGAAGAGATGAAGTGGGGGCTGGGTACCTTGATTGTGGCGAGGGGTAGAAAAAGGATAGATAGGAAGAAACTTTTCCCCTTAGGAGGATCAATATTAAGAGGTCATAGCCTTAAGGTGAGGAACAGGTGGTTTAGAAGAAATCTAAGGCTGAATGTTTTCACCCATTGGGTGGTGAATATCTGCAGCTCACTGCCTGAAAGGTTGGTAGAAGCAGGAAGCATCACAATGTTTAAACTATCACTGGAAGCACCATAGCATGCAAAGCCATGGGCTAAGTACTGGTTAATGGGACCAGAGTAGATGGGTGTTTAATGACTAGTGTGGACACAAGGGACTCTTTCTATACTGTAAAAGTCTACCACAGTGTGGAATTAAGGTTGTGTTCACTAGTTCTGCAGTCAAATGAGCTGATCACAGACAGACTGACTAGAAAAAATAAGGTATTGTTGGTTATCTGCCATTCTCTTCCTTCTTCTCAGCACTTCATTGCACACTTGGTGGTGTGTTTGTGCAGAGTGCAGACTGCAATGAATCATGACACATGTTGTGGTTCTGTTCGCCGAGCTGGGAATTTGTGTTGCAGACGTTTCGTCCCCTGTCTAGGGTTGTCAGTTCCAGCTGTCCACTGCAGTGGTCGGTATATAGGGTCCAGGTCGATGTGCTTATTGAATCTGTGGATGAGTGCCATGCCTCTAGGAATTCCCTGGCTGTTCTCTGTTTGGCTTGTCCTATAATGGTAGTGCTGTCCCAGTCAAATTCATGTTGCTTGTCATCGGTGTGTGTGGCTATTAAGGATAGCTGGTCGTGTCGTTTCGTGGCTAGTTGGTGTTCATGGATGTGGATCGTTAGCTGTCTTCCTGTTTGTCCTATGTAGTGTTTTGTGCAGTCCTTGCATGGGATTTTGTACACTACATTAGTTTTGCTCATGCTGGGTATCGGGTCCTTCGTTCTGGTGAGTTGTTGCCGGAGATTGGCTGTTGGTTTGTGCGCTGTTAGGAGTCCAAGTGGTCGCAGTAGTCTGGCTGTCAGTTCAGAAATGCTCTTGATGTATGGTACTGTGGCTAGTCCTTTGGGATGCGGCATGTCCTCGTTCCGTTGTCTTTCCCTTAGACATCTGTTGATGAAATTGCGCGGGTATCATTTTTGGCGAATACATTGTATAGGTGTTCTTCTTCCTCTTTTTGCAGTTCTGGTGTGCTGCAGTGTGTTGTGGTCCTTTTGAATAGTGTCTTGATGCAACTTCTTTTGTGTGTGTTGGGGTGGTTGCTTTAGTAGTTCAGGACTTGGTCTGTGTGTGTGGCTTTCCTGTATACCTTTGTGGTGAATTCTCCGTTCGGTGTTCTCTGTACCATCACGTCTAGGAATGGGAGTTGGTTGTCCTTTTCTTCCTCCCTAGTGAATCGGATTCCTCTGAGTGTGGATTTGATGATCCGGTGTGTGTTCTCTATTTCTGTGTTTTTAAATGATTACAAAGGTGTCATCCACATATCTGACCCAGAGTTTGGGTTGAAATTGCGGTAAGACTGGTTGTTCTAATCTTTGCATTACCGCTTCTGCTAGGAGTCCAGAGATGGGTGAGCCCATGGGTGTGCCGTTGATTTGTTCATATATTTGGCTGTTGAATGTGAAGTGTGTTGTGAGGCACAAGTCCAGTAGTTTAAGTATGCCGTCTTTGTTGATAGGTTCAACGTCCTGTTGTCTGTTGTGTATGTCCAGCAGGTTGGCTATTGTTTCTCTGTCTAGGGTTTTGTCGATAGAGGTGAACAGTGTCGTTACATCGAATGAGACCATGGTTTCTTCCTTGTCTATGTGTATATTTCTGATGATGTCCAAGAATTCCTGTGTTGATTGTATAGAGTATCTGGATCTGCTGATCAGGTGTTTCAGTTTTTGCTGTAGTTCTTTGGCCAGTTTGTGTGATGGTGTCCCTGGTAGTGATACTATGGATCAGAGTGGGATGTCTGGTTTGTGCACTTTAGGTAGTCCATAGAATCTGGGGGTGTTGTTGCTTTCAGGTTTCATTCTTTGTAGGTCAAACCTGGTTATCTGTCTGTTTTTTTTGTAGGTTCCTCAGTGTGTTGTTTATCCTATTGGTGAGCTGTGGGGTGTAGAATGCAATATTGCTTCTTCAGGGTAGTCCAGGCAGTAAAAACGATTCTCACATTGGTATTTTGTGTAATAGCTGGGGTCTTATGTGCACGCTGCCCATGTGTGTGCGCGGAATGCATATCAAAATCATAGGTGAGTCAATGCAAAGTCTTAGTTGCTCAGCAGCCACCATCTCATTTGATGTGGTGCCCTCAAATAATGAAAAAAAAACGTAAATGGTTTAGAATAAAGGAATCATGATTGCTGCCAGGAGCAGATGTAAGATATGCTGAATGTGAAGGAGCAAAAACAGCATATTATGGGAGTGAAATTCCATGCAATTGTATAAATTTAAGATATGGTGCATTGCAAAACCATGTGTGTGCACTTGATGGCGTCTGTTTACTATGAGGAATCCCTCTTGTCTGCTTCTCTCCAGAAAAAGAGATGGTAATGTATTCCCCTTTCCTCATGTACTATCCAGTGGTCATCTTTCATGCAACAATAGTAGTTATCCGAACTGTTACATTTTGGACATGGAAGTAGTCCGACACAAGATGAGGTTCATAGTCAGGATCATATTCACAGCTTCTGGTAACACAATCCTGGTTTTGTTTTGTGATTAAGTCTGCCTGCAAAGATGACAAATTTCAGGTTGCATCTCTTCAGTGAAGAGGTACCATCATGTACATACCTCCTGGTTGAAGGTGAAAGAAGAGAATTGCTTCCTGAAGATCTGGGGTGGATGGTGTCTCTTGCTGAGAGATATTCTCTGTAACTCTCCACTTTTAGCAGCTTGTCGTCCTTCAATCGGCCCATCATAGTACAAGCCAAGGCAGCTGGAAACTACAGTCCAAATGACTGGGAGAAAATGGTCTGAGCAGAAAGCTTGCATGAAATCTGCACGTTAAACTAACTTTGTGGACATCACAAGTTTAAGTAGCATGCAAGTCCTTAAAGACTTGCACCAACTCAACAGCAGCCAGTAGAAATCCATCAGCAACTAACCTGAATGCAGCCTTAAATGACAGGTGGGAATGCTTCCTGTTACTGAACACATACAGGAGGAATCTAGATTATCCGAATACCAATTATCTGAAAATCAGATTATCCAAAGGAGATCTTGAGGTCCCAATAGAAACATTAAAGACGTGCTTCCAACAGTCATCGTGTCTTTTGTTTACAGTGATTAAACAGACACTGTCTCCAAGTGACTCATCTCCCGCCCTCTCTCTCTCTCCCCACACTTTCCCTGGATTTCTATGGAGGGGTGTACCCTAAACCACCCCCTTCCCCAGATAATCTGACCAACATTATCCTGTACACGGCAAAGGAGGAACCTGTCAAAACGTTGCAGTAAAAACGTGTGTGTTTATGTGTGTGAGTGCACGCGTGCGCTATTTGGTGATGTACTCCTCAAAGGCGGCAGCAGCAGCCTTGTTGTTGGTGTACAGTCTGGCTGTCCCGGAGAGGAGGCGGGGGTGGACGGGGGTGGGGAGAGGCGTTGGACAGGGTTGGGGAGCAGGGGCAGTGTTGGATGGGGGCAAGAGGTGGAGTTGGACAGGTGCGGTGTTGGATAGGGTTCTGGGAGCGGTGTTGGGGGTGGGATCTCACGGGCTGTGTGCTGCTGCAGTCTCCCGAACAGGGAACAGACTTTAAAAACTCCAAACCCCAGAGGAAAGGCATTTGATCAATTAACTGAATAATCAATTAGCTGAACGAAATAGTGTCCGTCCATCTCATTTGGATAATTGAGGTACCCCTGTATAAGGACAATGTACAAAAACAGCAGAGACATGGAGATGGAAAATTGCACTACTACAGCAACATCAACATAATGACTGATATCATCTGCTTACTTGGCATGTTTCTGGCACATCTTCTCAACTAATGACATCATCAAAATGAAAGAGTAGAAGTGCAGACATCATTCTGGATTTGAGCCACCTTGACTGGTATTAAAAGTATGGGTGCTAGACATCTGAATTTTGTCATTTTAAAGCTAGAATAACAGTAACTTTTAAGTAAAGAATGAAGATTTTAAAAACAATGAGAAGTTAGAAACTAATGTCATTTACAAAATACCATGCAAGAACTGTAACAAACACTACATTGGACAAACAAGGAGGAAACTTGCCACCAGGGTACATGAACACCAACAGGTCACTAAAAGACATGATCCACTATCACTAGTTTCCAATACATACACTTTGATTGGGACAACACATGCATCCCAGGACAGATGGAACAAAGACACACGAGAATTCCTCGAGGCCTGGCATTCTAACCAGAACTCCATCGATTTAGACCCCACCTACCTTCCCTTGAAAAAAAAACTGGAAATTACATCATCCATCTTAAGAAACAAAGACCTATAAATAGAGAGGTGGGACATACCACCAGCCCTTCTCTGGAGACTCTCACTGATGATGTTACCCAGTATGATGATGAAACGTCTGAAAGCAAACCTTGTAGCTCAGCGAGCAAACTTACATCCATATCATCAACCTGAACTACTAATCTTCTGAAAAGAAAGATTAGAAGGTTTCAGGGTAGAGGACACAGCTTGATTTGAAGACGTCATCTTCATCTATCACACAATCAAAAATATGAGGTATTACCTTTGACAGCAACCAATGGTCTCACTTAGGGCTCCAGCAAATCTGGGGGTACCAGTGAACTTGCATTTAGTTAGCTCAAAAACTTTGCATTTTTTTTTAAAAAGGGCTGTAAATCTTATAACAAGATTAGGCTTTTTTTCTGCAATGTACATATTTCACGTGTTTATGAGTAATAAGATGATGAAACATTTCAATTGGAATTTAGTTAATGGACAAATATAGAATAAAAATCAATTAAAATAAAACAGCATGCTCAGTATCCAATATTGGAAGTAAAAAATTGAGTAAAATACTGCCATAGTTCCAGTCTTATTTTTTAGCCATTTTATACAAACACATTTTAGAAGTGCTACCTTCTGCCACAGGGCCTTATGCTTCACTCATCTGCCAACAATCACCCCATAAATCATTCTGAAATTTCACAGCAAGTCATTCAAAAAGGCTTAACAACTTGAGGGAAATAACCTGCAAACTTTTATTGACTATGGTGCATTTATTTTAAACCGAACAATTCCCACAATTCAAAGACCGCAATTCTCCCCAGATGTGGTTGATGATGCTCTCCACCGCATCTCCTCCACTTCCCGCTCCTCCGCCCTTGAACCCCGCCCCTCCAATTGCCATCAGGACAGAACCCCACTGGTCCTCACCTACCACCCCACCAACCTCCAGATACATCGTATCATCCTTCATTTCCACCACTTCCAAACAGACCCCACCACCAAGGATATATTTCCCTCCACTCCCCTATCAGCGTTCCGGAAAGACCACTCCCTCCGCGACTCCCTCGTCAGGTCCACACCCCCCACCAACCCAACCTCCACT
>NC_057739.1:27044968-27055592 GCF_004010195.1 Chiloscyllium plagiosum
AGGAACCCTCCAACCACAAGGGATGAATGCAGATTTCTCCAGCTTCCTCATTTCCCCTCCCCCCTACCTTGTCTCAGTCCCAACCCTCGGACTCAGCACCGCCTTCTTGACCTACAATCGTCTTCCCGATCTCTCCGCCCCACCCCCTCTCCGGCCTATCACCCTCACCTTAACCTCCTCCCCCAAGTCCCTCCTCCCTACCTTTTATCTTAGCTGCTTGGCACACCTTCCTCATTCCTGAAGAAGGGCTTATGCCTGAAACGTTGATTCTCCTGCTCCTTGGATGCTGCCTGACCTGCTGCGCTTTTCCAGCAACACTTTTTCAGAGCTTAAGAGATGCAATGTTTACTTGTGTAGGTACAATGTTAATTAATTATTTAATTAACAAATGAAGATTCCTGACAGTGTTCCGCTATTAACTTCGATGAAACCAAACATGTTTACTTCCTATTTATAATTAGGAAGTAAACATGTTTGGTTTCATCGAAGTTAATAGCGGAACACTGTCAGGAATCTTCATTTGTTTATATGTACAAAGAATTTGCACACCTCCACCCCTTCCAACCTCCACTCTGTCCCTGTATTCAAACTCGGTTTTGGGCAAATAACCAACAGTCTCATCGATTGGGAATGTCTTCATTCAATGTGATAAGTTAGCCGACTGTGGTGGAGCCTAGTACAATTGTAACATTCAAAAGGGATCTGGATGAGTATATGAATAGGAAGGGTTTGGAGGGCTATGGGCCAGGTGCTGGCAGCTGGGACTAGATTGGGTTGGGATATCTGGTCGGTATGGATGACTTGGACAGAAGGGTTTCTTTCCGTGCTGTACATCTCTATGACTCGAAAGCAATGAACATCGGAAATTCAGGGACTCCAGATCAGAGTGTCACAGGAAGACAGG
Source organism: Chiloscyllium plagiosum (assembly GCF_004010195.1). NCBI lineage: Eukaryota > Metazoa > Chordata > Chondrichthyes > Orectolobiformes > Hemiscylliidae > Chiloscyllium > Chiloscyllium plagiosum. The sequence goes on from NC_057739.1 coordinate 27,045,873, forward strand.
GTGATGAAGGAAGCATTGGCATGCTTGCCCACATCGGTCAAAGCATTCTGCATAGAGTTGGGACATCATGTTACAACCCTACAAGACACTGGTAAGGCTACATTTGGAATACTGCGTACAGTTCTGGTTGCCCTGCTATAGGAAGGATGTTATCAAACTGGAAAGGGTGCAAAAAGAGATGTACAAGGATATTACTGAGACATAAAGGTTTGATTTCTAAGGAGAGGCTGGATAGACTGGAACAGTTTTCCCTGGAGCTAGGAGGCTATGGGATGACCTTATAAGAGATATATAAAATCATGAAGGGTGAATAGCAAAGGTCTTTTCCCCAGGGTAAGGGTGTCCAAAACTCAAGGTCATAGTTTTAAGGTGAGAGGGAAAACATTTAAAAGGAACAGGAGATGAACCATTTTCACAGAAGAGGGTGGTGCATGTATGGAATACGCTGCCAGAGGAAGTGGTAGAGGCAGGTACAATTAAAACATTTAAAAGACTTTTGGACAGGGTATTTGGAGAGAAAAAGGTTTAGAGGGATATAAGCCAAACCGAAACAAATTGGACAAGTTCAGTTCAGGAAACTTGGTCGGCATGGACTAGTTGGGTTGAAGGGCCTGCTTCTGTACTGTGTGGCTCTGTTAATTAGTGACTCTTCTGGAAAGCACATGCGCATCCAAATCAAGAAACATCGCAAAAGGTTTTGATGCCTTGGGTAAATTAACCTAATTAACCACCTACATCGCTAAAGCTACGAGTCAACTCGAAGACACCTCCTCTGACCCCCCCCCCCCCCCCCCCCCCCCCCCACCACAATCACCAAACCATCATCTCCCAGACCATACACAACCTCAGCACCTCAGGGGATCTCCCACCCACAGCTTCCAACCTGATAGTTCGGGAACCCCGCACTACCCAATTCTACCTCCTACCCAAGAACAACAAGCCTGACTACCCCAGCCGACCCATCGTCTCAGCCTGCTCCTGCCCCACCTCACTCATCTCCATCTACCATGATACTGTCCTATCCCCCCAGGTCCAGGAGCTCCCCACGTATGCTCGAGGACACCACCCACGTCCTCCACCTCCTCCAAGACTTCCGTTTCCCCGCCTTCAACACCTCATCTTCACCACGGGCATCCAGTCCCTCTACACCTCCATCCGCCATGATTAGGGCCTCCAAGCCCTCCGTTTCTTCCTCACCCGACCACTTCCACTGACACTCATTTGTTTGGCTAAACTGGTCTTCACCCTCAACAATTTCTCCTTCCAATCCTCCCACTTCCTCCAGACTAAAAGGGTAGCCATGGGCTCCCACATGGGCCCCAGCTATGCCTGCCTCTTTGCTGGTTACGCAGAACAGCCCATCTTCCGGAGTTACACCGGCACCATTACCCACTTCTTCCTCCCCTACATTGATGATTGCATCAGCGCCACCTCGTGCTCCCACGAGGAGGTTGAACAGTTCAATTTCACAAATACATTCCACCCCGACCTCAAACTCACCTGGACCAACTCTGACACCTCCCTCCCCTTCCCCATCCACGAGGACCGACTCAACACTGATATTGTTTTACAAACCCACCGACTCCCACAGCTACCTGGATCACACCTCCTCCCACCCAACCTCCCGCAAACATGCTACCCCATATACCCAATTCCTCCACCTCTGCCGCATCTGCTCCCAAGAGGACCAGTTCCAACACAAAACACACCAGATGGCCTCCTTGTTTAAAGACCGAAATTTCCCCTCCCACATGGTTGAAGATGCCCTCCAATGCATCTTATCCACGTCCCGTGAACCCCACCTCTCCAACAGCAAAAAGGACCCCCTGGACCTCACCTTCCACCCATCAGCCTCTGCATAAACTGCATCGTCCGCTGACATTTCCACCACCTACAAATGGACCGCACCACCAGGGATATATTTCCCAACCCCTATCCGCAGAGACCGTTCCCTCCGTGAGTTCCTAGTCAGGTCCACACCTCCCAACAACCCACCCTCCCTTCCCGGCACCTTCCCCTGCCACCAAAGGAATTGCAAAACCTGCACCCACACCTCTCCTTCACCTCTATCCAAGGCCCCAAAGGAGCCTTCCACATCCAAAGTTTCACCTGCACTTCCACCCAGGTGATTTATTGTTTCTGTTGTTCCCGTTCCGGTCTCCTCTACATTGGGGAGACTGGACACCTTCTCAGAGCGCTTTAGAGAGGATCTCTGGGACAGTCCCAACCAATCAACCCCACCGCCCTGTGGCCAAACATTTCAACTCCCCCTCCCACTCTGTCGAGGACATGCAGGTCCCGCGCCTCCTCCATTGTCATTCCCTCACCATCCAACACCTAGAGGAAGAATGCCTTATCTTCCGCCTCAGGACCCTTCAACTCCATGGCATCAATGTGGACTTCACCAGTTTCCTCAATTCCCCCCCACCCCCCACTTTACCCCAGTTCCAATCTTCCAGCTCAGCATCATCCTCCTGGCCTGTCCCACCTATCAATCTTCCTTCCCACCTGTGTGCTCCACCCTCCTCTCCGACCTATCTCCATTATCCCAACCTCAATCCACCTATTGCGCTCTTAGCTACCTTCTCCCCAGCCCCACCCACCTCCCATTTATCTCTCCACCCCGGAGGCTCCTGATGAAGGGCTCCAGCCTGAAATGTCAATTCTCCTGCTCCTTGGATGCTGCCTGACTTGTTGTGCTTTTCCAGCAACACACAACTCTGATCTCCAGCATCTGTAGGCCTCACTTTCTCCTCAATTAACCTAAAATCTACCTTAGCTTCACACTTAAAACGTAACTAGTTGAGCAAAGCACAGGAAGGCTACAATCACCTGTATAATCAAACACCAAGAATAGCCTGCCCAGGTTATACTGTGGCTGTACAGGACATTGGTTAGGTCACATTTGGCATATTATGTGCAATTCTGGCCTCCCTCCAATAGGAAGGACGTTGTGAAACTTGAAAGGGCTCAGAAAAGATTTACAAGGATGTTGCCAGGATTGGAGGGTTTGAGTGATACAGAGAAATTGAATAGGCTGGGACTGAGATAGACTGGGATAAAATGCTGTCTTGGGGCTCGCACAAAGAAGAGAGTTTTTTTTAGATTACATTACAGTGTGGAAACAGGCCCTTCGGGCCAACAAGTCCACACCGACCCGCTGAAGCACAACCCACCCATACCCCCACATTTACCCCTTACCTAACACGACGGGCAACTTAGCATGGCCAATTCACCTGACCTGCACATCTTTGGACTGTGGGAGGAAACCAGAGCACCCGGAGGAAACCCACGCAGACACGGGGAGAACGTGCAAACTCCACATAGTCAGTTGCCTGAGGCGGGAATTGAACCCAGGTCTCTGGCGCTGAGAGGCAGCAGTGCTAACCACTGTGCCACCGTGCCGCCCAGTTTGGTAATTTGAATCCAGTTTCCAGTGGGAATGTAAAAGTTAAATACTGAGGATTTCCCTCCACTAATGGTATACAATGCCCTCAATGTTATGATTATCCAACTCGCTTTTCAAAGCCACAATTGAAAATGCCTCCAACAGATTCTGACGCAATGCATTCTGAATTTTTTGTTGTGGTTTTCCTTGAGTCATCTTTGGTTCTTCTGGTTATAGAGTCATACAGTCATAGAGATGTACAGCATGGAAACAGACTTGACTGCTCCAACACCAAAACCACTTTCTCCCTATTTATTTGGCCTAGACCCCTCATGATTTTAAATACGTCTACGAAGCCCACTCTCTACTTTCTTTAACGTAAACCATCCCAGCTTTTCCGATCTATCCATGTTACTAAAGTTTACCTCATTCCTAAAACCATTCTTCAAATAAGTTTCACACGTTCTTCTTAAAATGTCACGTCTAGAATTGGCCAATGAGGCTCAAAGTTTGAGAGAAGATTTGTAGCTCGGGTGCTCGTTTTTGTGGTTCTGTTCGCCGAGCTGGGAATTTGTGTTGCAGATGTTTCGTCCCCTGTCTAGGTGACCATCCTCAGTGCTTGGGAGCCTCCTGTGAAGCACTTCTGTGATCTTTCCTCCGCCATTTATAGTGGTTTGTCTCTGCCGCTTTCAGTTGTCAGTTCCAGCTGTCTGCTGCAGTGGCCGGTATATCGGGTCCAGGTCAATGTGCTTATTGATTGAATCTGTAGATGAGTGCCATGCCTCTAGGAATTCCCTGGCTGTTCTCTGTTTGGCTTGTCCTATAATAGTAGTGTTGTCCCAGTCAAATTCATGTTGCCAGTCATCTGCGTGTGTGGCTACTAAGGATAGCTGGCCATGTCGTTTCGTGGCTAGTACATTGAGGCTAAATGAGTAATTATCAAAGTTTAGTGCAACTGTACTTTTCCAAATCTAATGTCCCTAAGTTTAGAGCCCAGGATCATATAGGACATTTTGATCACTTTTCTGACTTGCTCTCCACTTTCAACGATTTATGCCCAGACACTCTGCGGTTTCTCTGTTCCTGCATCCACTTTGGAATTGTGCCCTTCAGTTTCCACTCCTCATTCTTACCACTAAAATTTATCAGGTGAAATTTAAAGACAAGGAATATTACGTGGCAACCTTTCTACTAGCCTGCAGGCTAAAATCCATTGACATTCTCCTCTCATTTCATTATACTTCTAAATATTGTGCCCTCTGCAAACTTTGAAACTTTTCCCTGCATATCCATGGTTGTCATTAAAATTGCAGTTGTAGTACGAACCCTTGTAAGCTGACTACCAGTCCATTCTGTTTCTACACTCCTGCTCTCATCCCTTTCCCACCCTCCTACAGCCAGAATAGGGTTCCCTTGATTGTCATCTATGTAAACAATTTATCAGTAAGTAGCACATTTGTCTAGGAATCAGAAAGTTGTGCATTCAAGGCCTACTCTAAGAGATGAGCAAATGACCTAGATTGGCACGCTGATGCAATACTGAGGGAATGCTACACTGTCAGAAATGCCATCTCTTAGATATGATGTTAATCCAGTATCAACCTCCCACACAGGTGGACATGGAAAAATCCATGGTACTTTATCAATCAGCATGGCTCCGAAACTCAATCCCTCTATCAATGAAAGCTAATACACCGTATGTCTTCTAAACAAACCTATCAACCTGGGTGGCAATTTTCAAGGCACTATGTAACTGGACTCTCACTGCTCATGTACACTATCAAGAATCTTACCATAAGCTCAGTGCACTGCATTTCTGTTACTCCTTCCAAAGTGAATCACCTCACACTTTTCTGTATTAAAGTTCATTTGCCACCTTCAGCCCAGCTCTGCAGCTTATCTATGTCCCTCTGTAACCTACAACATTCTTCGTCACTATCCACAACTCCACTGACCTTAGTGTTATGCGCAAATTTACTAACCCATCCTTCCATGCCCTGAGGGTAAGGCCGTTGATGTGATGGAAATGCATTTCAGTAAGGCATTTGATAAGGTTCCCCACAGTAGGCATTGCACAAAATATGGAGGCATGGGATTGAGGGGGATTTAGTGATCTGGATCAAAAGTTGGCTAGCTGAAAGAAGTCAGAGGTTGTGGTTGATGGGAAATATTCATCCTAGAGTTCAGTTACTAGTGGTATACCGCAAGGCTGTGTTTTGGAACCATTGCTGTATTTCATTTTTATAAATGACCTGAATAAGGGCATAGAAGGATGGGTTAGTAAATTTGTGGATGACACTAAGGTCAGTATATGGGGTCCAATTCAATATGTTTATTGACCGAGTTCCGGTTGGAACACACTACATGACCAGATCCGATAGTGACCATACCAGACATCAAGGGCATATCAGAAATGACTACCTGACTACTCTGACCCCTAGGAATCAGAGTGGCCCACAAACCAGTAAACACCTTTTACCAGTTCCTCACAAAAGTTAAAAACCCAACACCCACATCCAAGAGGATGAACGTAATCTACAAGATACCTTGCAAGGATGGTGAAAAATATTACAAAGGACCAACAGGAAGAAAACTGATTATATGAGTGCACAAACATCAGTTTGCCACTAGCAGACATGACCAGTGTACTCTCATTTCCACCCACACAATGAAGTACAAATTCAACTGGGACAATGTAACCATCCCAGCACAGGCAAAACAGCGACATGCGAGAGGATTCCTTGAATCCTGGCACTCCAACCAAAACTCTAATCAATAAACATATTGAACTGGACCCCATATACAAACTACTCAGATACAGAACTAAAAGTACCAGAAAACAGACATATAAATACCAGGTGGGACATATCACCAGAGGTGCACTGACGATGTCACCTATGAGGTGACAAAACATTTGCAGAAAAACATCAGTTTGGCGAACAAATCAACAACCTCATCCAAGCTACAAATCTTGTCAAAAAACCTAAATTAAAACATATATTACTTCAAAATTGATTACTGTTAATTTACATTATATTCAGAAAATAGTTTATAGAAACACATTTTGTTCAATTAACAATAGAATACTTAAATTATACTATTACTATATATGAGCTTAATTTCCATGATTGACAAAATACATACCTGAACAGGACCAATACTTTTATTTCTACCTCCTGGCATTCCATCCTCCCTGATTGCTGAAAAACAAAGTATATGTCATCTTAGCAATGCATTTGTAAGACTGGTTTTAATTTTCATTTGAGTGTACATTTTGTGCACAGCACTTTACCCACTCTCGTCACACAAATTGGACAGGAGACAAATAAAACAGCCCAACTTCTGTCAATGTTTCTCTGAGCTAACCATTAACAGGAATGTAATAATTACTTCGAGGAAGCTATTCTGCTAAATTCCTTTTGACACATGCAGGAGAGCAGCAAACATCTACTTGCCCCACATGACAGTGATGAAACTATCAAGCTTTCTTGCATCATCCCTCACAATGTGCCTTAAAATCTCAACTTTTAACAAAACAAAATTATGAAGTTTTTAAAAATATCGATATTTCAACCACTTAACCATTTGCAATCCAAATATTCTGGAAAAAATGACAAGCAGCATTTTTCAGGAATATAATTTACATAATAAATATGAGAAGTAACAAAAGTTTGTCTTTCTGCAGGTGTGAACATATGCGTTTGATACAAAATCAATTATTCAACATCTAAAGATGAAGGATTCCCTTTCTGATCAAAGAGTTCAAATATTTAATAAAACAGATTTGGAATTTCATATCATGCCCTGAAAATCAGAATCGCATTAAAGTAGAAATGTTGCATTCTGGGTCACTAATCTTTTCAATTCTGGCAAGACTTCTCAATTTATTCTAATCAAAATCTTGATCCAATAGCAAATACATTTGTAAATGACCCTACGTTGCGTGGTCAGTGGGTTCCAAAACTGAAATGGCCCAGTAAGCAAGAGATGCAAGAATGAGAACCCATTTCCCAAATAACCAATTGAGATTAAACTTAGTTGTTATTTTAAAAGTTAATAGCTGTATTTAAGTATTTAAAAATGAAATGGATATTAGAACAAACTTTTCAATATTTCAACTAACATTTGTAAAAACTAAATATTTGTAAAATTTAAATAATTTCTCACAAATGCTATTTTTTTAAAAAAAATAAAGTTTGGGGGACACAGATTTTCTTTTACCACAATTTTAGATGGTACCAATTCTCTGTAATGACTGGGCACAAAGGCTTGTTCAGCAACATATTCCATGTGATAATGCAACCCAAAAGTGTATATAGCATTAAAAGTTATGGTACTTATTTGTGTGTTAAACTTAAAACGTGTAAACAATAGCTACTGACTTCATAATGCATAATATGATTGAGATGCCTTACAAAAAATGAACTTCATCATACCCTCTTTCTGTACACAAAACAAGCAATAAAAATCTTTAATTTCATGACACTAAGCTCTCATGACACTATACTGTTTTGACCAGAGTTCCTTAAAAGGTGCCTAAGTACATACTTTGAAACTTTCAGATGCAAACGAGCGGCCCAATGACAATTTCACCACCTTGCACCATAATTTGGCAGTCATTCCAGATTCTTCTGGAGTTTGAAGTGGTTGCTAGAGACCAATGTTTTTTTTTCCCTTTTTTTTGTGCTTCATTTGGAGGAAGGAAGAATAGGGATTTTCCTTCTGGCTCCACAACAATACTGGGGATTACTGCCACCTGAGGCTCCGTATTTCAACTCAGGATGTGGAGGAGCCGGTGTTGGACTGGGATAGACAAAGTTAAAACTCACAACACCAGGGGATTATAGTCCAACAGGTTTATTTGGAATCTGCCAAATAAACCTGATGGACTATAACCTGGTGCTGTGAGATTTTTAACTTATTTCAATTCATCACTCCCTCTTTGATGATTTCCCCATCTTTTGGGGGAGAAAAGAGAGGAGTTGAGGAATGCACGATGGATACATTTGCTTTTTAAGTGTTTAAACAGATAATAATCCTAACACTAAATTATACAATGCCAAGGTCATCATACACGCAGATGACATACACATGGAAACCTGAATGAGAAAACTACATTTTGACAAGGAGAATATGACTGACTTTTTTTTTAAACTCTAAGGCCAAGCCAGTAAACCACTTTAACAATGAAGAAGGTTGTTAATGTCCATTATGATGATTGCAATCTTAGAATTTATGCTTCTCAATCTTCCAAGCAACAATGACAGATTTATGTCAAACATTTATCAACTTGCTCTGAGTACTCCTGCATAACACTGATCACTGACACCCTTTTGTTCAACCCACATGATTCATCAAAAACCCCTAGAAAACAGCAAGCAAGCAAAGAACCACACACTTTTACAATCTAAGGGATGTGTGAATTGACTGGATGGTTGTCAATGTCCATGCTATTTGCTTGAAACTCAGGAATATCTGACACTCCGTGTCAAAGCCCACATGACTTGCAGCAGCTATTTTAGTCTGCTTGTTAAAATTAAAAGAAATGGCTGAAAATTCCTAGCATACTGGAACATGATACACTAATGAAGAATGTCTCATTTCCCTTCCTCAACAACCAACAAGTCAGTCAAAAGGGCAGTCAGGGAACACAGTTATGTAGTTGGTAATCAGGTGGACCTCAAAACGTCAAACATGGTCACCGCGAGTGGTAGGTTGGAGACCATTCTGTGACTGCATGTTAATATGACGCAGCATGAACGATTCCTCCATCAGTTTCTTCATTGTTTTACTACCTATTTTGAGTTCTGTCATTGCCCACAGCAACATTTGGCCATGGTCACTTATTAACCAGCATCACACACTTCCAGATACCAAATTTCAGTAGGAATTTTAATTCTACAATGCTGTGGCAAATCCTCCCACATATAGCATCTGTATGATGCAGGTCTGGCTTCTAATGCTTCTTACAATTGTTGTTATTAATAACAACTTTTATTGATGCAACAGCCTCAACAGAATTCTTACAATTTCTAAAATATTGTATGGTAGACTGATTAGTAAAGATACATCACATGGGATTCAGGGAGAGCTTGCCAATTGGATACAAAATTGGTTTGATGGTAGGAGACAGAGGGTGGTGGTTGAAGGTTGTTTTTAGGACTGGAAGCCTGTGATCAATGGCATTCCACAGAGACAGGTACTGGGTCCACTTTTATTTATTACTTACATGAACGATTTGGCTGAGAATTTAGGAGATGTGGTTATTAAGTTTGAGGATGCTACCAGAATTGGTGGTATAGTGGACAGTGAAGGAGGTTCTTCAGTGAAGA
>NC_057739.1:27055623-27122923 GCF_004010195.1 Chiloscyllium plagiosum
AACAAAGAGGATTGATGAGGGCAGAGCAGTAGATGTGATCTATATGGACTTCAGTAAGGCGTTCGACAAGGTTCCCCATGGGAGACTGATTAGCAAGGCTAGATCTCATGGAATACAGGGAGAACTAGCCATTTGGATACAGAACTAGCTCAAAGAGGTAGAAGACAGAGGGTGGTGGAGGAGCGAGTGCGGGGGAGCGAGAGCGCGCAAGGACTCTTAGCAGAAGCAGTTATGCAGAGGTTAGAATGAACACTCCTTCCCAGGATCCAGCCCAAGTTTTGGGTTCGCTATGTGGATGACACCTTTGTCATCACGAAATGCAACAATTAGAAGGAACCCACCAACACAAACATCCTAACTGGTAGAAAGTTCACCAAAGAGGAAGAGAATAATAGCCTCCCCTTCCTAGACATCACAGTAGAACGAAAAGCCAGTAGAGAGCTGCAGACCAGCGTTTACTGGAAAGCCACACACACTGACCAGATACTCAACTACAGGAGCAATCATCCCAATGCCCACAAATGGAGCTGCAACAGGACATTATTTAAATGAGCCACAACATACTGCAGCACCCAGGAACCAAGAGAAGCCGAGAAAAAATACTTGTACAATGTGTTAAGGAATAACGGAAACCCAATAAGCGCAGTCCACCGATTCCTATACAACTTATCTAAGCAAGACGACAACACATACAGAGACTCTAGCCATCCTGCCATACATCAAAGACATCTCAGAGATGACAACCAGACTATTCTGACCATGGGCATCATGGTAGTCCACAAACCTAACACGACACTGAAACAGCTCCTGATGAATTTAAAAGGACACTGAACCAACAACCAGCAGAAAGAATGTCATGCACACTATACCCTGCAAGGACTGCAGCAAACATTATATTGGACAGAAGGGCAGGAAAGTAGCCACCAGGATACATGAGCACCAACTAACCACCAAAAGACATGACCAATTATCACCAGTATCCATACACACAGCTGAAGAGGGATACCAGTTTGACTGGGAGAATACACCCACCCTGGGATGGGCTAAACAAAGACACGCACAGGAATTCCTAGAGGCCTGGCATTCAAACCAGAACCCCATTAACAAACATATCGATTTGGACCCCATTTAACAATCTCTCAGAAAAAGAACCAGAAGAGCTATCACCCATCACAACAGACCAAATCAGATAAATCAACCAGGAGAAAGTGAGGACTGCAGATGCTCGAGTATCAGTCGAGAGTGTGGTGCTGGAAAAAAAACAGGACGTCAGGCAGCATCCGAGGAGCAGAAAAATCGACTGTTGAATTCCTGATGAAGGGCCTATGCCCAAAACATTGATTCTCCTGCTCCTCAGGTGCTGTCTGACCGCCTGTGTTTTTCTAGCCCCATACGCTTGAACCCAAGACAGATAAATAGAAGGTGGGACAGAACACCAGTGCTTCACCAGAGGCTCACTGATGATGTTACCTAGCGTGGTGATGAAATGTCTGAGAACAAATTTACCAACTCAGCAAGCAAATTTACAATCCAAAAAAAAACAATGCTGAGCCAAAGGAAGAAATATTGGAAGGTTGGCTAAAAGCTGATCAGAGATGGATTTTAAGGCCTACATGGAGGTGGTGGTGGTGAAAAGGGAAGGGAATTTAGGGACGTAAAGAATACCACTATAATACTCAAGTATCAGTGTTTGTCATATCCCATCAACTGCTCAATGCACACAGCTAATTTTTTAGAAGGAACATAAACCAGTGAGGAAGCGAGGGACTTGCATGCAGTTCTATTCGGGAATTAACAGCAGTTAACCTTTTAGTCTCTATCCTGTCGAGTCATGCATTGACAGCAAAATATTTAGTGAACAGCATAGCCATATCAGCATAGTAGGCTAATACCAGATGCCATCAAGTCTTGATGATTAGATGTGTGTAGCAGTTTTATTCTTTCCCAAGGTATAGGAGAGGAAACAGAAAGAGGAGCAAGTGATCAGGTCTGCCTCACAGCAAATATGCCACACAATTTCATGCTGAAAAATAATATCAGTAAATCCATTGCCAAAAATTTAGACTTTGGTTGGAGGAGACTGTCATGAGTGAAATGCAGCCCAAAAACACAGGGTCTGATGGAAGTGACAAAAGCAAAAGAAAAGCAGCTGGCAATTTTGGTCGATCATAGTTGTTTACAAGATTAAAAAAGGTTTTCAGATCTCTGGTCTAGCTTTTAAACAGTCAATAGAAGAACAAAATTCAAGATGATTATGGCCGATTAGATCTTGCCTCAACTCTGCTTTTCTGTTTGCACCATCACACCAAAAGCAAATAACCCGAGTCTGCATATAATTAAAAAACATCTGCCAATCACAGCCTTGAATATTATCAATGATCCAGTTTTCACTGATCTCTGATATAACGAATTTCAAAGACTAACCGATTCAAAGAAATTCCCCTAATTACCTTCAAGAATAGAAGATCCCTTATTCCAGAATGGCCTCTCAACAAGTTCCACCCCAGCCCACACCAGCATCTTAAGTGCTTCAATAAAGATCTCTTCTCATTCTTATCGAGAAGGTGAGAGGCACAATCAATATTTCCTCATAAGATGTACCCTCACCCCAGGATTGAACAGAGTGATTTTTTTTTTCTGAACATCTTTCAATACAAGTTATTATAGTGGACTCTATTTTTCATGAATCCTTAAAACTTTTACCATAAGGGCCTTGGGGTACACCATCCATGAATTAAGATATAAAGATAAAGACATAAAGATAACCAAAATGGTTTAAATAATGCCATTCTTATTGATTGCTTTGATCGCTGAAAATCAATGGGCAAAATAACAGGGTCCAGGATTAGGGACATTCATTAAATAACAATCAATCATGTTGGTTTTTACCCTAATGACATCAAATCCACAAACCCTCTCAAATGTCACACATGCTAGAAAGCAGCAAAGGCCTGCAGAAAAAGATGCAGATGGTATAATGTTGTCACATTTATGTCATTCTAATATTATGGAGCTTTCATCTACTTCAAGCAATGACTTCTGTGCAGACCAGCAAATGCGATGTACAAAAATGGGCTGAAACTCAATATTACAGATCTTTACTCTCTTTTCCAGTCTTTGAAACAACATGAACTCAAGCACACAGATCATAACCAACCCAATAATTTGGGACCATTTCTTCTCAGCAAGAGTGGTAGACAAAGGAACCACAACCCTGCACACAAAGGCATCTTGCACATACATACTTCAAACAATTAGAAGAGGTCATATCCTAAATTGAGAAATGTGTCATTAACTTACTGGGACAACAGACAACCATGTCATATTTCTTAACTAGAGGAAGGTTTAGTGTAACTCATGAATCATTTTTAAGAAACTGGATTCTTTTGATATACATTAAAAGCCTAGACTTGGGTATACAAAGTTAAAAATCACAACACCAGGGTTATAATCCATCAGGTTTAATTGGAAGCACTAGCTTTCGGAGCACCGCTCCTTCATCTGATGAAGGAACTGCCACTTGATGAAGGAGTGGCTCTCCGAAAGCTAGTGCTTCCAATTAAACCTGTTGGGACTATAACCTAGTGGTGTGTGATTTTTAACATTGTACACCCCAGTCCAACACAGGCATCTCCAAATCATGACCACTATAGACTTGGGTATACAGGCTAAAGTTTCAAAATTGTGGATAACAGGAAATTTGCAACCATTGTGAACAGTGAGGGAGACCATATTAAACTTCAAAAGATGACAGGCAGGCTGAATGAATTGGTGACCAGGTGGCAGATGAAAATTAATGCAGAGAACACAAATTTATTTTGGTAGGATAAACAAGAAAATATGATACAAAGAGCACAATTTGCATAGGGCAATGGGAGCAGAATGACACTAGGATGGGGTGGGGCGTTTGTGTGTACAAACCACTGGAAGTTTTGGAGTCGGCCGAAACAAAGTACAAGCAAGGAGATTATGATAAACCATATAAGCTATATTCAGCTTCAGAGTGCTGTGTCCAGTTCTGGTACTATATCCAGTATCCTATATTTTAGGAATAATGTGAAGGTATTGGAAAAAAAAAAGAGTACTGAGATTGGTTCCAGGAATGAGGAACTTTTGTTACATGACATATTAGAACTAGAGCTGTGATCATTGAAGTAGAAGGTTGCAAGCAAATTTGGTAGAGGTACTTAAAACCTTCAGAGCATATAGAGAGAAACCTTGCTCATTTATGGAAAGATTCAGACCAGGAGACATTGATTTAAGTTGACTGGCAAAAGGAAATAACAACGATATAAGCAAAAGATTTTAACGCATTGTCTTTATGAGCTGGAATGGATTGTCTGGAAGGCTGGTGAAGGTAGATTCAATTGTGACATCAAAAGAGAACAGGATAATTATTTGGAGAAACAAATGCAGGAGCTACAGGGAAGTGAAACTAGGTGAACTGATCTAATAGAACGCTGACATAGATATAACAGATCTAGTGACCTCTTTCTGTGCTAAAACCATTGTGATCTTATGTGCAATATGCAGATAGCTTGTGTTCTTAAAGTGGATTTGGTGTTGTAGCTTGCTATACTAATGAGTCAATGCCAACTAGGTGATGATAGCAGTAAGCCATGGTAAAATATGGGTACACCCAAGTGTAGATTATACATTAAGATGCTGTGCATTCCTTCTTATGGAACACAGCAAACTGTAATGGGAGGTGCTGTTCATAGATAGTTTTTCTGTACAAAGAAGTGATGAAATATGGAGAGAGCAGATCTTCGGTACCTTCAGAGGCTAGCAAATGTTTTCTCAGCTCCTTCAGGTTTAGTATTTGTGTGCCTTGGCTATGTTTTAATTCCTAATGTATTTCACCATCAGAGTCTGTGGCTATACAATATGTTTTGAATTTATAATGTTCTGAGACCACACAAGTATTGTAAAACATCTGATCAGAGTTGGATGAGACTACAACATATTCCTACGCATCAGCACAATTCTGGAGCAATGGAATAACAACTTCACAAGAACTACTGATAAGATTTCTTTTAATAGTATAAGCATCTGGATACTTAACACTTTCTCCTTACTAATGGGAAATGCCTCTCTTCTATAAACAAGGAGTTTAGACTTCTGTCTTAGTTGAAGTACGCTAGTTCCCAGTCCTTCATTATGTCCAATTTAAAGTTCTCATCCTTTTGTCAATATTTCCTTTTGGATTTGCCCCCTCCTAACTCTGATTTCCTCCAGTTCTACAAGATTGACCTCACCAGAACATTCCAAAGAAAAGTCATGTTGGACTTGTAACATTAACGGTTTCTCTTCACCTGGATGCTTGACAGACTGCTGAGTCTCTCCGGCACATTTTTGGTTTCATTTTTATTTATTTGACTTTGTTCTTGTATGCATAAGTCCAATATGACTGAGATACAATGAGCAGCTTTAATGTTGTGACATCAGTGTATGCAAAACAGAGTAGATGGCCTTGACATTGTGGAAGAACTCTGGACAGATTTTAAGATCAATCATCTGGTGGAAAGGCATGATAATAACATGAAAATGGTGGGGAATGATACATTTCTCTGGTCTCATCATACCTGCAATGTTCCTTTGGATCTGCAGCTGGGAAATCAGAGGTCCCACCTCAGTTGTGCTAAAGGTCCATTTAAAATGTAAATCAGATCCCTATGACACAGTCTATTGTTTACCAAACTGGAGTCAGAATGATGCAAAAAGCTTTTCCTAGTCTTATATTGGTTATTGCCCTGCCAAAGTGGAGCAAACAGATAAGTTAGTGTAGGTTTTGAGAGGCCACAAAATACTGCTCTCATGTCTAAAAAATCGCCCTTGTTACTCCAGCTCTGGAGATCAGTTTAACCTATACAAACCTACTTTTATTCAGAAAAGTGGCTAGCTTCAAAGGCTATTATTGTCCTACAACCAACAGAAAGAATTAAAATTAATTCTGGCTCTTAAAATGGACAAGTGCTGTTGGGTGAAAATCTATCCGTAGTCAGATGATCATTACACCAAATCTCCTCCAAATACATAACTCAGCACCTGAGTATATAACTTCAGCTGACATTTCAGCGTAGAACAGCAGGGGGTGCTGACTGTGGATTAGATGTTAAACCTTCAGGTGTAACTAAGGTATTCAATGCAAAGCATAGGAATTCATCCTGTGCCCTAGCCAATATTTATTTTTCAATTAATAATATAAAAGGAGTATTTCATTTATCTCATTGCTGTGAACATGGTACAGCTCTGGGGTGCCACATTATCGGAAGGATGCATATTCATTGGAAACAGTGCAGAAGCAGTTTAAGAATGATTCCTGGGATGAGAAAGTGCAGTTATGAGGATAGATTGAAGAAGCTGGGACTGTTCTCCTTGGATAGAAGGTAGCTAGGGGGAGATCTGATAGAAGTTTTCAAAATCACGAGCAGTCTGGCTAGAGTAGATGGGGAGAAACTGATCCCACTTGTAAAAGAACTAGAGCAAAAGGTAAATGTGAAATGATTGACAAAAGAAACAAGAGTGAAGCAAAAAAAAAGTTTTCACTCAGTAGTTAGGGAATGGAATGCATTGCATGTACGCAGTATCAACTAAGGCATTTAAGAAGGTTCTGAATGATTATTTGGATAATGTGCAAGGTAAAAGCAGGAAATTAGCACAAAGTCATGAAGCTCATTTAGCAAGCCAGCACAGGCATGAGGGGCCAGATAACCTTCTTCCGGGGCATTATGCTTCTGTGATTACCATTAGCAGGACCTGTGTGCATATCAGCTACTACCTTCTCTAACACACAGTTTAAGAGTAAATCATTGATAGTGAAACAATTTGGAACATCTGGAACTGCCATAAAATCCTTAAAACCATTTGTCCAGATTTTGCACTACAAGTCATTTTGTGACTAATTTATGTAAGATATTCCTTGTCATGAATAAAAAAATACCACATTATAATCTGCAAGATGAAATATTTTATATTGAAAAGTTAATAGTTTCAGAACTGAATAAGCTTTCAATAAAATATTAAGACAAAGGTTCATGTACAGTCCTGTAACACCGGCTGTTGAACAAAGACCCTTTTCCCTCATCCTTCTGATTGTTGTAGACCATTCCCCTTCTGACTCTCCAACTTGCAGTCTCTGACTGATCCAGGCCATCTGACAGCCTCTGGATAGCTGGTTTGCTGCCTGTTACTGTCCCCAGTTTTCCAATTTGCTGCCTCTACCAGTCCCCTCTGATGTGTTTTCTGTCTGCCCCTCTGACTTATGGTGGCCCCCAACCAAAACTAACTTGCAGTCTTTCCTCATCCTAGACTATCCCACCTGCTGATCCTCTGCCTAGTGGCCTCTCCACTTTTTTAATCCTCTGACTTACAGCCTCTCCTCAGCGTTCCAGTAGCCTCAGTCTTCCAAGTTCAGTTTCTGTCATTCGTGACTTTGACTTGCAGCTTCTCTCCATCCCAGTTTTTCCGACTTCTGGTTTCTCCCTGTCCCCACCACTCCCTGTATCCCTGCCCTAAACCTGCTTTCCAAATCAAGACCCAGATCTGATCCAAAGCTGTGTAACCACAGGTGCTGGTGGCACAAGGTACGTAACTGAAGCTTCTATAATCTAGGACTTTTTAAAATGCCTGACCAACTGGTCCTCCAACCCTTCATCACTTGTCTCCAGAACACTTACTCACAAGAAGGGTTCCAGGGATAAAAATGGCTGTCGTATAATGGAGTATGATGGACTAAGTTCCAGAAAGAGTTGTAATGCCATAGAAGAAGGTCGCCACACAAGTGTGCAGTCTAAGATGAAGTGTAAGAGAGCATTTGCATAACTAATTTAATTATAACATAATTGTAGAGTATTTTAGAAAGAGCAGTCTTCAAAAGTTATTGAAACTACTCTAACACAATAACAGAGGGAACATTTTAAAGAAGCATGGATTATTACTGGCCGAGCACAGTACTTGTGCATCAATGGGACCAGCACTTTCACAACCCTGGATTCCCAACTTTCAATCAGATCCAGATCTTCAATAGAAATGCAGGTTCAGGAGAGAGAAGCACTGAGTGGGAAAGTTGAAGATGGTGAAGGCCATATATTGGAAGGTCAGAGGCAAGCAGAAGCTGCAAATCAGAAGGCCAGATTGGGGGAGGGGGGGGGGGGGTGTTTGCATGTTGGAGGGTAAGGGATGAGCAGAGATGGCATTTCAAAAGGTTGGGAATAGGGAGAGGCTGGAAGTCGGAGGTTAAAAGATGGGAAAGAGGGTAGGGGGTAGAGGAGGCTGCTCCAAAATGCTGCCAATTGGGTTGGTGTCTCAGTTTAATTAGGCTAGTGGGTAATAGTGGTAAAATAAATTCTAAACATTAAATGAGATTACAAGCTCTGTTAACATTACAAACACAAAACAGGATAACATTAAACTCTGACATATTGTAAAATTCTAAAGGTTGCAAAGTCCAAGAGGTAGTCTGTAGGCAAATGTAAATATAATGAATGGTTAGCACTATTCATTCAATGCTGACCATAAAATCTAGGCAATTTTTCTTATGCTTCCGGTTCTTAGCTCCATCCTACTCTCTACACTATACTGTAAGTCATAGTACTCCTCTGTTCCATCTATACTTGCTGCATTAGTTTTCATGACCTTAGTTTTCAAAGCCATAATTGGCTCACAATTTTTTTCCATAATTACTCATGTTTATATCCCTTCACTACCTCATGTCTCCTTTCCAACATTATCACCTTCTAGCCTTTTATGCATCCTCATCTGACTATTGTAGGAAGCCAAGTGTCTGCCATTCAGGCAAACAGCTCTGGACTTTCCTTCCTAAACTCGTCTCAAGTCTCCACTTTGTTTTTTTTTCTCAAAATCTTCTTTAAACCAAGCTTTGATCACCCCTTTTAACTATTGACCTATACAGGGTTTCCTTAATTCAGAAAGTTGCCTTTTTTAATCACTCAGGTAGTTCAGAAAAAAAAACTCATCTATAAAGTGGGAACACACAGAGCAGAGTCACGTACAAATATACAATAGTTTAGCAAACATCAAAACTTTTGGCTTTTCCATATCATCCTAAATTACTAGAGAATTACTATTCAGGAAAAGCAACACAAAGCACATTATCTATGTTCATGATGCTGACAATAGAAAAGTTTTGTTTGTCAGTCTGATGGTAGCCACCTTCCTTTAATGCTCTTGTCGTCAGCACTTCTCTTGTTTATACTGCTGACAGAATAAGCAATTCTGCAAACTACCAGCTCAGGAACTGTTCACTGCTTTAGGCTTTCAAAGTATCGATACTGTTAATTATAAATATTGTTACTAACTTGAACAATGTTATTAAAATTAAATTCATAACGTGTTAGGACACTAATGGTAGGCAGAGAATACTATGTTTAGTTTAAATTTACAGCTCGTCATACTGAAACACAATAAACCAAAAGCGTGTGCTTTGAAGTAAAGGAACTTATACATTTCTCTGGTTATTGTTTTCATACATGCTTAGTGATTATCATATTATAGCGACATCAAATCACATGGAATTGGAGTCTGGGTCTGTAGTACTTGGACACATTAGCTAAACGGGAAGTCCAACTCAGAAGCTAAAGATGGTGTGAAAGACTGTCCATGGTAGAGTCAGAAGTTAGTAACAGGAAGAAATAAATTAACCACAGTAAATATCACAGAAATGAAAGTACTTATGGAAATGAAGATACAAGCATGCATGAAAGAACAAGGTGCAGCCAAGCCACAAAAGTTAACTTCATTGCTGACAACCCTACCTGCCAGTTTTATAGTTGCAAGTGTGAAGAGAGAGACTGGGATAAAAGCACAGAAAATTAAATAGACCACAGCTGTCTGCAGGAATCTCAGCAGTAAAGAGGATTTGGGGGTGGGGGAAGGATGAACTCTTCCTGGGCTATGTGACAGACTCACTGTCAGAATTCAACTTTCTTAACAGTACTAACCTGCTCTAAGAATTGTGGCATGCAGCCGATAAAGTAATCGACAGGGAAATTAGTTTTAAATTGGATACTGGAGCAGACATATCTATTCTCAGGACTGTATACCATGGATAAGGTCAGAAATTCTCTCAATTCTCTCCACTAATACTTCTATGGACTTGGAAAGTACAAGTACTAGAGTAAGATGCCAAATGCATTTTGATACACGGGAAAAGTAGACCTTGTTATACAATTCTAAGTGATAACAATTCATTAAGCAGAATTGCTTGTATAGCTTTAGACCACCTTCAGTGAGCCAACACTGAACTTACTTCAGTCTTAGCAGTGCAAAAGAATGGAGAAATCCTCCACTTCTTTCAAGATACAAATTGGATACAGCAAGCAAAAGGTGGTGTCAAAAAGATGTAATGGCGAAGTGCCAAACAGCATTCCACACACCTGAAATAACAGAAGCAAACAACGCACAAATCATTCGCTTCCTCCAATCTTAAAATGATGGACATTCCTGTACTTTGACATTCACTAAACGGTGTTTCTGAAAACCCATTTTTTTTCTTTCAAGGATGATCAATCCTTTCTTGAATAAGGCATAGTAGTAAATAGCGTCCCCTTATTGCATAGAAGGAAAAGGGGAAGCAATAGCAAAGTTACATGAAGAAGTCCCTCTCAGAGCAGACAGACCACTGCTGGGAAGTCAAAATCTAACCTTGTGCTAGTTCAGTCAGTAATGAAAGTAAGTGAATCTTCAAATTTCTATAAAATGACCAGAAAGCAGGAGATCAAGAATTATTGAGTTAGAAAGGTTTCTGCAGTCATGCAAGGAAGAGGTCTCTGAACTTCCAAACAAATTCATGATCGCTGGGTGAAATGTACCATACAGCAACATCCATGCAGGCTTAACATGGTGAGAGAAAAAATTTCAACCTTCAGCAAGTCCCACCAAGAAAAAGTACAAAAACTTCACATAAGGAACCCCTAACAAAAAGTTCAGAAACAGAAAGCTCCTTATGCCCAATGCATCGTGTTAACATTCATCATACAGCACTTGCAGGGATGGCAGCTGGAAGCTGCAAAAGAAACTAATTAGTAAGACGCAGAAGCAATAGAAACAAAACCAAATTTCTGGAAAGTTTCAGCAGATCTGACAGCATCTGTGAACAGAAACCAGTATTAACAGAGTCTAGTGACCCTTCTTCAATTGTGTTTTCAGTTCTTCAAGCAATTTCTGTTTTTGTTTCTGATTTCCAGCAAACACAGTTCTTTGATTTTTCTTAAATAAGCATTAGGGTTTTTTTTCCAGCTAAGACCTACAATAGATTCATACAGCACAGAGAGACACCTGTTGGTCCAACTCGTCCATGCTGACCAAATTTCTCAAACTAAACTAGTCCTGCTTGTCTGCATTTGGCCCATATCCTTCTAAACCTTTCCTATTCATGTACTTGCCCAAACATCTTTTAAAATGTTGTAACTGTACCTGCATTTGCCACTTATTGAGCTCCCAGAGACATAGAATGCCTTTGGTGAAGTTTAAAGTTGAACACAGGAATGAGTTTGAACAGTTCCAAATTCACCAAAAAAATGACATAGTCTACTTACCTCAGGGGGATTGTTGAACTAAAAATACAGCTGCTAGCAATCAAACAGTTGTTGAAAACTTGCAAACTTCTTGCACTCATAACTAATGAGCTCACCCAAGTGGCAGAGAGTCAGAGCCATACAGCATGGAAACAGACCCTTCAGTCCAACCAGTCCATGCCAAATATATTCTCAAACTTAACTAGTCTCACCTGCCTGCTCCAGGCTCATATGCTTCAAAACCTTTCCCGCTGATTTACTTATCCAAATATCTTTTAAACGTTGCAATTGTGCCAATATCCACCACTTCCTCAGGAAGTTCATTCCACATGTGGATGACCTTCTCTGTAAAACAATTTGCCCCAATGTCTTTTTAAAATCTCTCTCCTCTCACCTTATAAATGTGCCCCCTAGTCTTGAAATCCCCCATCCTAGGGATGTTGAAGGAGGAAAAAACTCTGTTACAGATAAATTCAGAACTCCAAGATCACAGCCGCTGGCTACTTAAAGAAAATTCTGCTACATTTAATGAGGGTGGACCTAGGCTTGCAAACAGGCTAAACAGAACAAGACTCATCATTCCCTCATTAAAGGACAGAAGTCACATGCTGAAGTAAGTTGTTTCCCAAGTAGCCCTACTGATAAGTGTTTCCTATGGGTCCAGTAATTCAGAATACCTCCATGAGAATAATATTGGTGGTGCTCACCATTTAGTAGAAGATTCTTGAAATAATGACCATATTCAGTCACAAAGCATATTTTCATTAATCAGCAAATCTTGTACCCTTTTGTGGGTCTCAAAATGCTGTGATTGTAAATTTGGTATGCAAAGGTTCTAGAGTGAGTATATTCTTCCTCATATATATGCAGACTAAAACTGCACACTCCAGGATCATCTCATTAATCTTTTATAATTGCAGCAAACTTCTATATTCTTGAATTCCAACCCCTTTGTGTTAAAGATTAATATGCAACTTGCCTTCTTGATTGTTTGCTATACATGTACACTAACATTTTTACTTAAGTATATGGATTTTACAACCTTCGATGGATTCTTAGTGCAGTTTTGTCAGGTGGAACTGTCACAGTCCCAGCCCATTTTAAATGGTAGATCATGCTCAATCAAGAATTTCAATGATGAGCAAAAAGGTTACTGCCTCTAAATCCGGAGTTAAACTCCAAATATTCGTCAAACTCCATGAACTATGTATCTAGCAAAATTTGTGTGTGCTTTTAATCTATCTTCATTATGTCAAAGGGCTCAAAAAGTAAACTCTAGGTTCTATTTGCTCACTGTTTTCTTACATTACCCTGACATTACAAATACCTGCTAGAGAATCATACAATTATGGTAAAACAAATATTTGAGTCAACCTGACATAAAACTGCAATAGGTCTTTTATTGTCATTACAATGTAACCATTGGTCACCCATTCATTATGGATCCTTGAACTTAAGTGACCATTTCAGACAGCAGTTTAGAGTCAACCATATTGACATGGATCTTGAGTCACATGCAGATCAAACCAGGTAAAGACAGCAGACTTCCTTCCTTGAAAAGGACATTAACCGACTAGATGTTTTTACAACAAAGACAGTTGCACAGTTACTCTCATCAAGGCTAGCTTTCAATTCCAAATTTTCATTTGTTACTTTCTATCATCGACAATGGTGGAATTTGTACCCTTTACCCTGAATACTAGCCTGAGCCTCTAAATTAATCACTATGCAATCATTTCCTCCAGTCTCTCATTCAAATACGAATTCTGCTTTTACCTGGCTGCAAGAAGGTACCCATTCTGTGATCAGAGAGTTTCCTTTATATCTCTGACCTCAGGCCTTGCTATAGCAATACACCAAGGGTTTAAAAACTCATCAGAATGGACAACTAAATCTATCCTTGTTGTGGTTCTGTTCGCCGAGCTGGCAATTTGTGTTGCAGAAGTTTCGTCCCCTGTCTAGGTGACATCCTCAGTGCTTGGGAGCCTCCTGTGAAGCACTTCTGTGATCTTTCCTCCGCCATTTGTAGTGGTTTGAATCTGCCGCTTCCAGTTGTCAGTTCCAGCTGTCCGCTGCAGTGGTCAGTATATTGGGTCTAGGTCGATGTGCTTATTGATTGAATCTGTGGATGAGTGCCATGCCTCTAGGAATTCCCTGGCTTTTCTCTGTTTGGCTTGTCCTATAATGGTAGTGCTGTCCCAGTCAAATTCATGTTGCTTGTCATCTGTGTGTGGCTACAAAGGATAGCTGGTCATGTCGTTTCGTGGCTAGTTGGTGTTCATGGATGCGGACCCAATACCCAAATCCCATGCAAGAACTGTACAAAACACTACATAGGACAAACAGGAAGACAGCTAACGATACCCCTGCAATTTCATCAACAGATGCCTAAGAGAAAGACAATGGAACAAGGACATGCCACAACCCAAAGGACTAGCCACGCTACCATACATCAAGAGCATTTCTGAACTGACAGCCAGACTACTGCGACCACTAGGACTCATAACAGCACACAAACCAACAGCCAATCTCCGACAACAACTCACCAGAACAAAGGACCCGATACCCAGCTTGAGCAAAACCAGTGTACAAATTCCCATGCAAGGACTGTACAAAACACTACATAGGACAAACAGGAAGACAGCTAACGATCCGCATCCATGAACACCAACTAGCCACGAAACAACACGACCAGCTATCCTTAGTAGCCACATACACAGATGATAAGCAACATGAATTCGACTGGGACAACACTACTTATTATAGGACATCACCTAGACAGGGGACGAAACGTCTGCAACACAAATTCCCAGCTTGGCGAACAGAACCACAACAACGAGCACCCGAGCTACAAATATTCTCACAAACTTTAAGTCTATCTGACTAAATCTAAAACTACTGTTTAGTTATGTTCATGAGTACAGTAATGTCTTTAATATTAAATGTGTTTTGACCTATTGATACAATTTAAGGATTCTTACAGGTTGAAATCATTTTTGTTGATATAAATGCTAAATGTGCAGGTAATTTATTAATGTAAAGCACGGCACTGTGGCAATTGCATTCAATTATTTTAAAATGGATATCACTTCCTTTAAACTTCACAAATTATATTTACACTTTTTAGAATAAAATCCTACATTCAGCATACTGATTCATTGGATGTTTCTAGACAATAGAACAGCAAATTTAAATTTAGTGACTGCAAGCAGACCGATTAGGCTCCAACTCCATCATACGAATGTGGTCTAGACTTTAATACATTTAAATGATGTTTGAAACTTGGATAAAAAAAACTTGTAGATTTAAGAAACTCTCAAGAACAAAAAATATGCTTTATACCTGCTGATGGGTCAGGGAGAGGATTAATAGCTCTAGATGAATTGCTCATAATGGGTTGAATGCTTCTTTCTGTTCTATTTCTAAAACAAATCTTACTCATGGTATCAACTAAAAGAAAATTGTGTTTATATTTTCACTGAGTAGGTGAAATGTCAAGGAAGTTATGTTATTCCATAAATTGAGCTACAGGGGGAGGTTGAATAGGCTGGGGCTGTTTTCCCAGGGGGCAGAGGGGGTGATCTTCGAGATTTATAAAATTATGAGGGGCATGGATAGGATAAATAGACAAAGTCTTTTTTCCTGGGGTGGGGGAATCCAGAACTAGACGGCATCGGTTTAGAGTGAGAAGGGGAAAGATATAAAAGAGACCCAAAGGGTAACTTTTTCACGCAGAGGGTGGCACATGTATGGAATCTGCTGCCAGAGGAAGTGGTGGAGGCTGGTACAATTGCAATTTTTAAAAGGCATCTGGATGGTTATAGGAATAGGAAGGGTTTGGAGGGAAATGGGCTGGGTGCTGGCAGGTGGGACCAGATTGGGTTAGGATACCTAGTTAGAATGTACAAGCTAGACCAAAGGGTCTGTTTCCAGCTCTATGATCTACTCATATGTATTGAAAATGAATTGCTAGAATGCGGATTTCTTTTTAATTCAGTTCAGTATTATTGAATTGCTTTCCCAGGGGCTGCAATGGAATAAATCAACTTATCAGATAAATCTGCTGGAACTGATATACTGCTGCATACTGTTTGCAGTACCATCTGGTGGCAAGATTGCTCATAGCCTTCATGTGCATTGAGTGCCTCAAATGATATGAAATGCTAAATTCAATTCAACAACATTATTTTTTAAATTGAGCGAGTTTTGATTTATCCATAGTTGCAAAGTAACAGCTTTTTATGTTTTATTTTTCTTGCATCCATGCCAATTGACTCAAAATATTTTCTTCAATACAAATGCCTTTTAATGTGCATCTTTTAATCTGGTCATGAGGTGCAATGCATATATGCATGTGATTTCTTGGTATATAGTTATCATGTACCCCTTCACAACTGATTTTAAAAATGCCAATTATCTGTAATTTGAATTCAAATCATAAAAGAACACCCCAGGTTTAGTCTTTTTTAAATTCATTTCAGATTATTGAATAAACCAAACTTTTGATCTGTGAAAACAAGATTACATGGCACACTGATGATTTATTAAGCATAGGAAGGGGTGTCTTTCATGGTATGGTTTTAAGCCCACACTAATTTATAATAAAAACTGAAAATTCAAGGAAGATGCTGATAAAAATATATAGTTTCAGTTATTATTCTGCATTTGTAGTTTTATTTCATCTCCTAATGAACTTGGTCCTTGGTAATGAGACAGTGACATTTACTAAACATCAATGAATAGCTCTTTAAATGCATGCTTTTAAAATGTGACAAGTAAACAGAAATGAAAGCACCACATCAAGAAAATGCTGTAAGCACTCAAATTAGTCGGTATCTACGGTGAGGAGAGATGAATTCACATTTCAAGATGTATACTCAAAAGGCAAGCTATCAACATTCTACATTGCTGTCAATTCCAAGTAGAGGATGGAGGTGCATCAGGGCATAAAGAATTCACTGCAATGATACTCAACAGACCAATGGTGTCATAGTACCTGCAATGAAAGGGAAAATGGTCCTGTGGATGTAGCTACAAATATATCACCTATGTCTGAAGCAATTTTGTCCTAATTACATTAATAAAGTCACAGCCAAAGTTTTACTTTCTATCCACTAGTATGAAGCTAATAGTTGACTGGTAATAAGTCCCTGGAGACTGCAACCCAAGGAGGTGGGAAAATGGATTCTTACTTGTATAAGAAGTAGCATCGGAGGCCCAGTATCAAGCATTCAAGCCCACAAAACAACAGTCTGGCTTGTACAGTGGACGCAATTTTCCTCTTTCCAGTTAAAGTGTTTTGTTGAATCAGACTCATGTCACCTGGCCTGCCAAAGCTCAGAGCAATTTTCCTATGCAATCATCTGCTTATCACTTCATTAATAATGTAACTGGGCTCTTGGGCACTTTTCTCAGGAAACAGTGATGCTGGAAAGGTGGCATTGCTCATCACTGCAGGATCTTTTGGGGTTCATGTCACAGGCACTATATTTACAGACTTCAAGTGCACACTATTTAGAAGCTGCAAGTCAGGAACTCATACTATGATGTTTAAGACTTCCTGTGTGGACTGGTTTAGAGGAAAGGAACAATCACTTCCCATGTCATGGTCAGGGATGTGGAAGCCTCAGCAGATGAAATAATGGAGAGACGGCAATCCTTTTTCTTGTAAGCACCAAAGGTGGCCACACAATCAGAAAAGCTGGACCATGCCACACTGAGTGAAAGCTCCATGTCTAGCAGTGCAGGAAGAATCTTTTGCTAGCTCGCCCACTCGTGGCCATCACTCACTCCAACTCTGCCCCAGCAAATGCATCTCACCAACATTCCTGGACAACAACTCAGACTACTGCAAACATCATGTCCATGCATTGGCCTCACCCACCTCATCCTCCCAAACTATGAACGCTTCCTGCTCTCTATGCTTTCTACCAATTCAATTGGGACAGTATAACACCTGCGTCTATATCACCACTAACTATAGTTCCATGCCATTCCATTAAACTCAATGCCACCTTTGGTCTCAGTGTAGAAAAACAAAATGGATGACAACCAGACCAAGGGGTCCAAAACTGGCAGACATCAGGCTCCTCATTCCTTTGAGAGTCAATAATCCATTTGGCCAGAGAAGAGCACAGCTACTTGTGTGGATGGGGGAACCACAATGGCCAACTAGTCCAGCAAGATTCATTGCACTGTGCTGCATGCACTCCCATTACCACCAGTGCTAACTTATTCTAAATGTGCACTTTCATCCTTCTTAGTCATCGAATTACCTCTCTTCTCATTAGGACTTCAGGCACCCAGCAAACCTCTACTAAGAAGCCACTTCAGAGACTCTCAGCTTTACAATCTATTGAGCAATCAATGTCATAACTAGCCAAGTAAGAGATATCCCAGGTGCCTGGTACTCAGAAGGCTGCAGGAGACCAGGCATCTGCTCAGCCCCAGATAGAAGACAGTGCCATGCTCTCCCTCACTAATGATTTTGTGAAAACGCACAGACAGGCACAGCAACTGCAGGCAGCTCGTCAGAGGCACTCTAAGCTGGAATGAAGTAAAGAAGAGTCCAACAATGCCCTGGCACACCCAAATCTGGCTGCCTCCGTGGTGGTTACAGCAATTTTGACCTTAATCCAGCACATGATTTGCTGGACATATACAAAGACCCGTATTCCATTGCTTTAGCCATAAATGTTCAGCAGTGGCACAGTGAGGGAGGGGTACATGGCTCTGACCTCAATCCAGGTGCTCCATCCTCTTAAGAATTCAAGTGGTTCCATCAAGGCCCATAAGGATATCACACAGGACTTCCAAAAGCTTTGTCTCTGCCTGGCCCTCAAACTAGTGTTTGCCCATGAACCCAAAGTTCAAGAGAGGAGGCTAAGCTGCCATCCCTCAGCAGGCTGGGACCTTTCAGGCACTAAGGAATGACTGCCACAGTTTTCCAGATAAACTGAGTTCACGATGGTGCAGGCTTCCTCCATCCCAGCTGTGGGAGTTGGGACTGCACCTAAATGTATTGGTAGACAGCAGAAGGAAAAACAACTTACTGCTGTGCATAATTACAAAGGTGAAAAGGTTATTTGTAATGATGTTACATTTGCATTGATAAAATTTCTGTTCTAATGCAATATTTGGTGTTGCATTTGATTAAGTCGTATCCATGAGAGAGATAAGCCGCACTTTCAGACTTTATTATTCACTCACAGAATGAGAGAGTCTGGCTAGGCCAGTATTTACTGCTCATCTCTAATTGTCCACAGGCAGTTAAGAGTCAACCACATTGCTGTGGGTCTAGAGTCACATGTAGGCCAGACCAGGGTAAGCTTGACAGAT
The DNA here is from genome assembly GCF_004010195.1 of Chiloscyllium plagiosum. Lineage (NCBI taxonomy): Eukaryota > Metazoa > Chordata > Chondrichthyes > Orectolobiformes > Hemiscylliidae > Chiloscyllium > Chiloscyllium plagiosum. Next base: position 27,074,499 of record NC_057739.1, read on the forward strand.
TTCCTTCCCTTCGAGGACATTAGTGAACCAGACAGATGTTTCTGTCAATCGACAATGGTTTTATGGTCATCGTTAAAAATCACACAACACCAGGTTATAGTCCAACAGGTTTAATTGGAAGCACACTAGCTTTCGGAGCGATGCTCCTTCATCAGGTGATTGTGGTCATCAGTAGACCCATGATTCCAGATTCTTTACTGAATTCAAATTCCACCATTTGCCATGGGTCCCCAGAACATTAGCTGAGTTTCTGGATTAATAATCTAATGGTAATATCACTGGGCAATTGCCTCCCCTAAGGATGAAAAAGGTTGAAACGATCAGCTCTCTGTAGGGAAAAACAGCTTTTCTAGTTGTGCTCTTGTCCTTGCAATTGGAATGGTACATATCTGATTGTTCACTTTCAATATGCATGATTGAGGTCACAAATACTCTGCACAGATTCCAATTTACCATTTTGGCTGACTCTTGTTGAGATCATCAAATGTTCGGCTCTCAGATAATTGACTTAATATTTTTGGGGAGAAAGTGAGGTCTGCAGATGCTGGAGATCAGAGCTGAAAATGTGTTGCTGGAAAAGCGCAGCAGGTCAGGCAGCATCCAGGGAACAGGAGAAGGAGATTCCTGAAGGGCTTATGCCCGAAACGTCGATTCTCCTGTTCCCTGGATGCTGCCTGACCTGCTGCGCTTTTCCAGCAACACATTTTCAGCTGTTAATATTTAAACAAAATGATATTTGGCTTTCTAGTGTTTCAGCTCTTATTTTCTCACACATACTTGTTGCTATTTCAGTTTTCAGTACTGAAAGTGCAATTTAGATACAGCGTGGTATTAGTGTGGACCACTTTACACGTCTTCAATAAGTGCATTTATTTGTGCTGGATTTACCAGATGTCTTCATGAATGCCGAGGAACCTCCATTATCCGAATCTCAAATTATCCAAAGATGATTTCAAGGTCCACATCAAAGAGTATTGTATTCAATTTACTGTACTGAAGATGATGTGAAAACGCTGGCAAAAACAAAGAAACACAAGCAGCTCAAACTCAGTGACTGGATATTTTTTAGGTAAGGGTTGTTACACAGCCCTTTGCAAAAGTAAGTGTTTTACAGTACAGTAGAGTATTCCTGGCACTTTACCAGGCTGTTCATTAAATAAAAAAGGCAGAGGACGTAAACGCACACGAGAGACAGGACTTCCACCTTTCTACTGCGAGACTGAGTTCACGGAAACTGAGGCTGGCAATGGTCTTGTGATTGTAGAAGCTGTTCGGGAGCTTTTTTAATGCTGGGATTTCATGGTAAGGGTTTAGTTCTTATTTTAAACTGTAATATGCAGGCTGCAAAGATTAGTTTGTTTAAGTGGCAGACTTATTAAAATTATAGATTTAAACAAATTCTCTGGTAGAGCACAACATTAGATCAGGTGAAAGTGAGGACTGCAGATGCTGGAGATCAGAGTACAGTATGTGGTGCCGGAAAAGCAACAGAGGAGCAGGAGAATTGATATTTCAGGCAAGAGCCAGCCCTTCATTAGCCAATCACAGTGTTAGATCAGTATGGCTTCCCCTTTTCAAGCTAAAATTGACTATCTGAATAATTAATTATCCAAACGAAATAGTGCCCGTCCATCTCATTCAGATAATCCAAGTTCCTCCATACTCTCCATTTTACCAGCGTGGAGATGACATATGAAATTTAACTTCCCATTTCTTTATGAAATAAAAAGTTTTATTCTCGAGCTGAGGGCCATTATCACAAATGTTTGAAATATGCCTTCAAGTATTCTACAAATTCACTGGTAGTTTTGAAGTTCGCGGATCTACTCCTAGTTGTCAGAATAGCAGTCTGCAAAGACAAGATAATCAGTTTTCATAACAGTGAAGAGGTCTCAGCTTCACTTGTCTGTCTGGGATCATCACTGGCTCTCTAATTGGTTTAGTTTGGTACTCATTACTATAGTGTGTGATGTAATTCATATTTTAATGCTCATGTTTGGTCAGTACAGCACTTCAGTTTTCATTAGACTCAACTAAATTCCTTGGTGGCTTGCGTGGATATGTTTCAGCATTTATCCTCTCTGGCTCGGAGAATCAGTTGACTGGACGTGACTATGATTCAGAGTGATACCAACGAGTTCGATTCCTGTGCCAGTGGAGATCACCATAACAGTCCTGCCTCACTGACCTCAGCCCATGTCTGATGCACGATCACCTGTAGGTTAAACCCACCACCAGTTGTCACACACTAAGAGAGCAGTCCATGGTCCTCTAACTAAGGTGTCATCTTGGGTTGAGAGTTCATTTCTGTAAGCCCAATATGCTTTTGTGACCACAGGAACGCCCTTGGTGCTCGCAGGCCATTCTTTCATCAATACTTCCTGCAGCATTTGAAGATTTGCATCTTTTTGGGTAGTTCTCAGCAAGGCATGTATCTGTCAAATTCAAATTCTCTGCTGCATTGAAGACTTTCAGAGTATGTTGTGTTGCTGTTTTACATTGGATCTTAAAAATTTCATACTGTCACAGCAATTGTTTTCTTTATAGGCAGTGCTGTTCTAGACAGCAAGTCCGTGATATACATCAGTTTCCCTTACTCTTATGTTGTGCCGAGTCGGAATCTCCAAGCACAGTAACTCTTATTGCAAATCCTGTGTAATAAATATTAGCAGCTTGAGGAAAATCCTTTGAAATGGTTTGAAGCCTAGCCAAACTGTCAATTTGAAATTTTCAAAGTAGGTATTAATGAAAATATTCACATGAAAAGACATATGGCCAAGTACACCACCTCAATCTATGCAGAGAGTCATCCCAATGGTGCTAATGCTCCGGCTGCAAATGCAATTTGATGACTTTACTGTATTAATATTGCTCAAAGTCCTATCTTGCTGGTGTCACATTGCAGGATGACTTCATAATTTTAAATCATAATATTTTAGCACAGTGGTGTTTTCACAAGTTGCTTGACTTCAGTGAAAGGTGCCCCGTCACTAGTACAACTATCACCTTTTCAGGTTTAAGGAGAAGACCTTTTGCTGTCAGTATACAACCTATGCACTTGACTTCAGGTATCTTTAATACAAATTTTTTCTTGTTCTGCTTCAGGTTTATCTGCCAGCAAAACTCCGATGCTGATAGGTACACAAAGAACAGAAAATTACAGCACAGGGCCAGGTCCTTTGGCCCTCCAAGCTAGCGCCGATCCAGTTCCTCTATCTAAACATGTCACCTATTTTCCAAGGATCTGTATCCCTCTGCTTCCTGCCCCTTCATGTATCTGTTAGGATATGTCTTAAATGATGCCACTGTGCTCACCTCTACCACCTCTGAAAGGAACTTTCCACACATACCTCCCTTAAACTTTTCCTCTCTCACCTTGAACTCGGAACCCCTAGTAATGGAGTCCCCCACTCTGGGAAAAAGCTTCTTGCTATCCACGCTATCTACATCTCTCATGATTTTGTAGACCTCAATCAGGTCTCCCATCAACCTCCTCCTTTCTAATGGAGATCATCCTAATCTACTCATAGCTAGCGCCCTCCATACCAGGCAACATCCTGGTGAGCCTCCTCCGCACCCTCTCCAAAGCATCCACATCCTTCTGGTAATGTGGCAACCAAACTGGTTGAGTCAAATATGGAATACTGCATGCAATGTTCGACACAATTGTAACATGACCTGCCAACTCTTGTACTCAATACCCCATCTGATGAAGGGAAGCATGCCATATGTGTTCTTGACTACTATCAACCTGTGTTGCCGTCTTCAGGGTACAAAGGACCTGAACACCCAGACCTCTCTGTACATCAATTTTCCATTTACCATATAGTTTGCTCTTGAATTGGAGCTTCCAAAATGAATCACCTCGCATTTGCCCGAATATGCCATATGCCATTTCTCCACCCAACTCTCCAATCTATCCATATTCTACTGCATTCTCTGACAGTCCCTTTCACGATCTGCTACTCCAGCAATCTTCATGTCATCTGCAAACTTGCTAATCAGACCATCTACACCTTCCTTCAGATCATTTACGAATATCACCAACAGTGGTCCCAGCAGGGATCCATGTGGAACATCACTGGTCACAGTTCTCCATTTTCAGAAACTCCCTTCCAATGCTACTCTCTGCCTCCTGTTGCCCAGCCAGTTCTCTGTCAATCTAGCTTGAATACTAGAGACCCCATGCAACTTCACTTTCACCATCAGCCTCCCATGGAGAACCTTATCAAACGTCCACGTAAATGACATTCCCTCAATCAATTTTGTCACTTCCTCAAAGAATTCTATTAAGTTGATAAGACATGACCTTCCTTGCACAAAACCATGCTGTTTATCTCTGATAAGCTCATTTTCTTCCAATTGTAAATAGATCCTATCCCTCAGTATCTTCTCCAGCAGCTTCCTGACCACCGATGTCAGGCTCACCAGTCGATAATTACCTTGCTACCCTTCTTAAACAAGGGGGCAACATTAGCAATTCTCCAGTCCTCCAGGACCTCACCCATGTTCAAGGATGCAAAGATATCTGTAAAGGCACCAGCTAGTTCCTTCCTTGCTTCCCTCAGTCACCCAGGATAGATCCTATCTGGACCTGGGCACTTGTATGGGTAACGAGATCTAGCCAAACACTTGCCAATGAATTTATTTGGCACTTGCAATGAAAACACTGCTTCCCTTGTGCTGAGCTTGCCTTCTTTTTCTTTATGCAGTTTGCAATGTTCCCTGTAGCTTTTGCATCCTGCCCTTTGTCTGTCATCTTGCTGTTCTTTTGGTGTGAAATGTCTGTCATAATGCAAGGCACGGTCCTCAACATGCTCTGGCTGTTGATATGTAGCAGAGGTTATTACTTCCTGGAGAGCAAGCATCCCCTCTCTGTGGAGGTGCTTTCACGGCAAGATCTCTTATGATGAATGCAATCTGTCTTTAATTAGATTACCATTTAGTTGCACAAATTCATAGGATTATTTGAGCTGTACTAATGCACACACATTGATTAGTGAAAGTCTTTTCACCTTGGACCCCCATATTGAACATTCATTTAACACGGTTCCACATAAAAGGTGATTGCAGAAAGTAGCAGCTTTTTGATATAAGGATGAACATACTAGTATGGATTGAAGATTAGCAGGCTGGTAGAAAGACAGAATGCATGAAAGGGTCTTTTGCAGATTGGCAGCATGTGTGATTAGTATCCTGCAGGAGTCTGTACTGGACCTTCAACTTTTACAATTTATATCAATGACTGAGGGGATTAATATCACGGTGGCTAAATTTGCAGATGACACAGATGATGGGTATGAAAGTACATTTTGGAGGTTTTCACTGTTTATAAATAGATTAAGTTAGTTGGAAAGAAAAAAAATGGGTTGATGGAGTACAATATGGGAAAGTGTGAAGTTGGTCACTTTGAACAAAATGGCATAGAAAAGATAGTGCCATTTAAAAGGTTGAAATTCTGAAGGAAGATTACAGAGTTAGGCAGAAATTTAAAGAGGTCCTCGAGAGTAGTAATATCTGGATTACTCCCGGTGCTATGAGCTAGTGAGGGCAGGAATAAGAGGGTAGAGCAGATGAATGCATGGCTGAGGAGCTGGTGTATGGGAGAAGGATTCACATTTTTGGATCATTGGAATCTCTTTTGGGGTAGAAGTGACCTGTACAAGAAGGATGGATTGCACCTAAATTGGAAGGAGACTAATATACTGGCAGGGACATTTGCTAGAACTGCTTGGGAGGATTTAAACTAGTAGGGGGGGGGGAACCCAGGGAGATAGTGAGGAAAGAGATCAATCGGAGACTGCAACAGTTGAGAACAGAAGCGAGTCAAAGTCAGGGCAGGCAGGGACAAGGTAGGACTGATAAATTAAACTGCATGTATTTCAATGCAAGGGGCCGAACAGGGAAGGCAGAGAACTCAGGGCATGGTTAGGAACATGGGACTGGGATATCATAGGAATTACAGAAACATGGCTCAGGGATGGGCAGGACTGGCAGCTTAATGCTACAGGAAGGAGAGAAAGGGAGGCAAGAGAGGAGGGGGAGTGACAGTTTTGATAAGGGATAGCATTACAGCTGTGCTGGGGGAGGATATTCTTAGAAATACATCCATGGAAGTTATTTGGGTGGAACTGAGAAATAAGAAAGGGATGATCACTTTATTGAGATTGTATTATAGACCCCCTAATAGTCTGAGGGAAATTGAGAAACAAACTTGTAAGGAGATCTCAGCTATCTGTAAGAATAATAGGGTGTTTATGGTAGGGGATTTTAACTTTCCAAACATAGACTGGGACTGCCATAGTGTTAAGGGTTTAGAAGGAGAGGAATTTCTTAAGTGTGTACAAGAATTTTCTGATTCAGTATGTGAATGTACCTTCTAATAGGGTGTTTATGGTAGGGGATTTTAACTTTCCAAACATAGACTGGGACTGCCATAGTGTTAAGGGTTTAGAAGGGAGGATTTCTTAAGTGTGTACAAGAATTTTCTGATTCAGTATGTGAATGTACCTTCGAGAGAAGGTGCAAAACTTGACTTGCTCTTGGAAAATAAGGCAGGGCAGGTGACTGGGGTGTCAGTGGGGGAGAACTTTGGGGCCAGCGACCATAATTCTATTAGATTTAAAATAATGATGGAAAACGATAGACCAGGTCTAAAAGTTGAAGCTCTACATTGGAGAAAGGCCATTAGGGAAGAACTTTTAAAAGCTGATTGGGGACAGATGTTCGCAGGTAAAAGGGACGGATGGAAAATGGGAAGCCTTCAGAAATGAGATAACGGCAATCCAGAGAAAGTATATTCCTACCAGGGTGAAAGGGAAGGCTGGTAGGTGTAGGGAATACTGATGACTAAAGAAATTGAGGGTTTGGTTCAGAAAAAGAAGGAAGCATATGTCAGGTATAGACAGGATAGATCGAGTGAATCCTTAGAAGTGTAAAAAGGAAGGAGGGAAAACAGGAGGGCAAACCTTTAGAGGGAAAACAGGAGGGCAAAAGGGAGACAAGAGATAGCTTTGGCAAATAGAATTAAGAAGAATATAAAGAGTTTTTACAAATATATAAAAAGGACAAAAGGGTTACTAGAGGAGAATAGGGCCCCTCAAAGATCAGCAAGGCAGCCTTCGTGTGGAACTGTTGAAAATTGGGGAGATACTAAATGAATATTTTGCATCAGTATTTACTAAAGAAAAGGATATGGAAGATATAGACTGTAGGGAGATAGATGGTGACATCTTGCAAAATGTCCAGAATACAGAGGAGGAAGTGCTGGATGTCTTGAAACGGTTAAAGGTGGATAAATCCCCAGGATCTGATCAGGTGTACCCTAGAACTCCGTGGGAAGCTAGGGAAGTGATTGCTGGGCGAAAGTGAGGTCTGCAGATGCTGGAGATCAAAGCTGAAACTTTATTGCTGGAACAGCACAGCAGGTCAGGCAGCATCCAGGGAACAGGAGATTCGACGTTTCGGGCACAGGCCCTTCTTCCTGAAGAAGGGCCTGTGCCCGAAACGTCGAATCTCCTGTTCCCTGGATGCTGCCTGACCTGCTGTGCTGTTCCAGCAATAAAGTTTCAGCAAGTGATTGCTGGGCCTCTTGCTGAGATATTTGTATCATTGATAGTCACAGGTGAGGTGCCAGAAGACTGGAGGTTGGCTAACGTGTTTAAGAAAGGCGGTAAGGACAAGCCATGGAATTATAGACCAGTGAGCCTGACCTCGGTGGTGGGCAAGTTGTTGGAGGGAATCCGGAGGGACAGGATGTACATGTATTTGGAAAGGCAAGGACTGATTAGGGATAGTCAACATGGCTTTGTGTGGGGAAAATCATGTCTCACAAACTTGATTGAGTTTTTTTGAAGTAGTAACAAAGAGGATTGATGAGGGCAGAGTGGTAGATGTGATTTATATGGACTTCAGTAAGGTGTTCGACAAGGTTCCCCGTGGGAGACTGATTAGCAAGGTTAGATCTCATGGAATACAGGGAGAACTAGCCATTTGGATACAGAACTGGCTCAAAAGGTAAAAGACAGAGGGTGGTGGTGGAGGGTTGTTTTTCAGACTGGAGGCCTGTGACCAGTGGAGTGACACAAGGATCGGTACTGGGTCCTCTACTATTTGTCATTTACATAAATGATTTGGATGCGAGCATAAGTACAGTTAGTAAGTTTGCAGAAGACACCAAAATTGGAGGTGTAGTGGACAGCGAAGAGGGTTACCTCAGATTACAACAGTATCTTGACCAGATGGACCAATGAGCCAAGAAGTGGCAGATGGAGTTTAATTCCGATAAATGAGACATGTTGCATTTTGGGAAAGCAAATCTTAGCAGGTCGTATACACTTAATGGTAAGGTCCTAGAGAGTGGTGCTGAACAAAGAGACCTTGAGTGCAGGTTCATAGCTTCTTGAAAGTGGATTGCAGGTAGACAGGATAGTGAAGGCGGCGTTTGGTATTGGTCAGAGTATTGAGTACCGGAGTTGGGAGGTCATGTTGCGGCTGTACAGGACATTGGTTAGGCCACTGTTAGAATATTTCGTGAAATTCTGGTCTCCTTCCTATCGGAAAGATGTGAAACGTGAAAGGGTTCAGAAAAGATTTACAAGGATGTTGCCAGGGTTGGAGGATTTGAGCTATAGGGAGAGGCTGAACAGGCTGGGGCTGTTTTCCCTGGAGCGTCGGAGGCTAAGGGGTGACCTTATAGAGGTTTACAAAATTATGAGGGGCATGGATAGGATAAGTAGGCAAAGTCTTTTCCCTGGGGTCCGGGAGTCCAGAACCAGAGGGCATAGGTTTAGGGTGAGAAGGGAAAGATATAAAAAAAAGAGACCTTAGGGGAAACTTTTTCCACACAGAGGGTGACATGGGTATGGAATGAGCTGCCAGAGGAAGTGGTGGAGGCTGTACAATTGCAACATTTAAGAGGCATTTGGATGGGTATATGAATAGGAAGGGTTTGGAGGGAAATGGGCTGAGTGCTGGCAGGTGGGACTAGATTGGGTTGGGATATCTGGTCGGCATGGACGGGTTGGACCGAAGGGTCCGTTTTCATGCTGTACATCTCTATGGCTGTACATAGGAATCCAGGGCTGCTTGGATGCATAGTTGACTCTAGTACTTTTCATGAGCTGGTTGGCAAAATTATTAGCAATATTTTCTGACTATTTCTTTTTAATTTATTTCCTTTTTCCAGTAGCTGGTCAGTATCCCAGCACTGCAATGTTTTACTTGCTTCCACAATATTGACACCTAAATTAGGTAACAGATTACCCCTTGATATGCACTTTGAGGAGAAGCAGCAATAGAGGATTACAATCAAGAACAACACCTAGGCAACAAGAAAGGCCAACCTACACACTATTCAGATGAAAAGCAGTATTATCTGCAGCAAAGACATGCATAGTTCTTGTGTACCAAGGGCCATGCCTTCAACACTTCGTTAGAATCTTCCTAAAGCCTTTTCTGGGATGCAATGAAACTTTGCCCTGAGTGACAAGCAGTTAATTCTTCACTGCCTCAAGTTCAAAGATGACTAAGTATGGGATTGGGATATTGCGTCTGTTATTTCTTGACAGACTTGATTTCCTGCCTCCGCATTTGTTACAGCAGATACTAGCTTTTTGTATCTAAACCACCATCAAAAAAGCTGTAATATAGATGAAAATAGGAGTGATGTTTTCCTACTTATTTGGAAGTGGCCACAATCTTTTAAATTATTCTATTGCTCCTCAAAAACAACTGTTCTAATCCCCCAACCCTTTCCCTCCAAAGCAACATCATTTAAACATACTGTTTTCTGGTTTCGGATTGGTTTTATTTTCCCATGGATTTTCCAGATATTCCATCAACTCATTTGACCTCTTGAAAAGCTGAATATCTATTAGAAAAGATTCAAATCCACAAAAAGGAGATAGAAACAATTTGACTCCATTTACTAAATAGATGTAATCATAGAACGTGGACACAGTTCATTCATCCAACTAGTCCATGCCGAACATAATCCTAAATTAAACTAGGCTATCCTGGCTGCTACTGGCCCATATCCCTACAAACCTCTCCTCATCATGTACTTATCCAAGGGTCTTTTAAACACTAACTATGCCTGCACCTCAATTTTGCATGATGCCCTTAAAAGGATAGTACTGTACACTTGAAACCCATAACTCCTCCTGCCTTAAAAGACAAGGGCAGTAGGTACATGGGAATCACCACGAACAATCGTGCAATTTCCTATAAATGCCATTCACAATCCTGACTTGGAAATGTACTGCCATGTCAAAGTTCTGAAATGCCCTCCCTAATGGCATGGTGGGTCTACTTACAATATATGGACTGCAGCGGTTTGAGAAGGCAGCTCACCACCAGCTCCTCAAGAGCAACGAGGGACAGGCAATAAATGCTGACCCAGCCAGTGATGTCTATTTTCCATGAATCAACATTAAAATAAGGTGAATGTGCTTTCCTGTGCTTATCTATAAGAAGCCCCAACGTCAGATCTAAAATTGTTCAAATATTTGAAGTTAAATAGAAAATTCCAAACATTAGGTCCTATGTTTAACATACATGGCCCACTTTGCAAGTGATTGCATGCTATTCTCTCAAAAAAAGTCATCTTAAATCAAGATTATTTTCATTTATCATGGTGATAATCATGTCATATATAGCTGTTCTTTTAAAAACTGAACAAAGGTGGGTTCTTGACCTGCAAAATTTACTGAATAGAAGACAGAAGCAAAAATTTAACAAACATTTGTGGTGAAAAATGAAATAAGTTGAGAAGAGTTTAAAACGTCAAGCCATTTCACTTGCAACACAATATACTATCCATTTTATGAAATATTTTGAGATTATCAAATTTTTTTATTAGTCCATAGCATCTTCCACAAAAATGTGCATTGAAATGGAGATCTAAAAATTTCAATTGATAAATGTGTTATTGTATTGTTGATATATGTAGTTTATATATTTGTATTAACAAACTTGATATTTTTGCTGAATTTTCATAAAGCTTGACTGAATAAAACAAAGTCTCAGTATTCTCACATTTCTTTGAAATAAACAGAACCTTAAGCAACTTCAGCTCTAATTAAATCAGAACTTCCCAACATGCTACCTGAAGAGGAACTGTGCAAGGAATCCATTACATGAGAATGCAATAGAAGGTAAATTAATATTATTTGGAAAGGAAAAAAATAATCCTTACAGGGTTGAGGAAAAATCATGAAAGTCATCATTGCAAAGGTGAGAGAGAGAGAGAGCGCGAGAGAGAGTGCGAGAGAGAGTGCGAGAGAGAGTGCGAGCGAGAGAGAATCAGAACTTCCCAACATGCTACCTGAAGAGGAACTGTGCAAGGAATCCATTACATGAGAATGCAATAGAAGGTAAATTAATATTATTTGGAAAGGAAAAAAATAATCCTTGCAGGGTTGAGGAAAAATCATGAAAGTCATCATTGCAAAGGTGAGAGAGAGAGCGCGCGAGAGAGCGCGCGCGAGAGAGCGCGCGAGAGAGCGCGCGAGAGAGCGCGCGAGAAGAATAGATTGCAGAAGCAATTTGTTATCATTTTGAAGGCCAGTACCAACTCATGTGATGAATGTGGCAACAGGAAGTAATGGACAGGCATGGAGATACAAGTATGCACAAAACATATACGACTTTTGTAAACAGAAACAAATGGTGGGGGGAGTATTTAAAACACAGTATTCCCAATAGTCCATCACAGAAACTCAGGAAGTCATATGGAGGCTGTAGAATACCAATAGCTACATGAAAAGAGAATGTTTTTGATTTTCAGCCACCCAATAATGGAAGGGAGCTACTCACACTAATTATATCAGTTTCAGGAAGTGTTCCTAGTACAGGCAATATTCTCCAGGGTGAAGGAAGGACAAAACTATAACCCTGTTTATCTCCTGATAAAGTACTCAAGAAGATAGTCATGAGCTTGTTGGGCTGTGGGAAGATGGTTTGAACATTAAAGTAGGCACGGTGGGTTTCAGGAGCAGTTTATTACTGATCTGCTTTAAGCTGATCAGCAAAGAGTAAAGAACAGAGCTCTTGTGGTGCAGTGGTATGTAACCCTGGATTGGGAGGCCTGAGTTCAAGTTCCACCTGCTGCAGAGGTGTGCAATAACATCTCTCAACAGGTTAATTAGAAAAATAAAAGGCAAGATCCAATTATGGTACCCGAGAGAGTACCCCAAAAGAGGATCAGCAGGGCAAAACTGAAAGGGGGATGTAGTGATCAGAACCAGGTGGATCGGGGTTGTTAACCTGGGCCAATCAAGAAAGCCCTGGCTGACTAATAACCAGGAGATGAGAATCTCCTCAGTCCAGGCAACTGACTCTAAGCTAGCTGGCTACAGTCAGTGTACTGTGCACAAATAAATAAAAGGTGATTTGGTGATAGAATACCAGCCTCTGTGCAGTTACTTCAGGCGACAATGTCACTGCACTCAAGCTAGAGATCCAGACCAATGTTTTGGGGACATCAGTTCAGACCCAACATGACAGCTGGTTGAATTAATTAATTAAATGAATCTGGAAATGAAAGCTAGTCCAAAATGGCACCATGAAGCTATCGATTATTGTAAAAACCCAGGAAAGAAAATCTGTTATTCTTGCCTCATCTGGTGATGCTTGTTACACAGCAATGTGGAGGAGTCTTATCTGACCCATGAAATGACCTAGTAAAGTTACTCAGTTCAAGGGTGGTTAGGGATGGGCAACAAATGCTGGCTTTGCCAACAATTTCTGTACTCCAAAGGATTATATAAAATGGGAGTTGACATTTGCAAAGGAGGTGCCCTTGGTGCTGTACAACTGGTGAATAGAGTAGGCACTTGGGCACCGGACAGAGTTGTTATGCCTGGCATTATGGTCAATGAACAGGGGGAAAGATTGTGAACCACAATGTCACTTGCCCAGAGTAACTGTCAGATTTTTGCCCCAGCGACAAAGTTGCCCAACAACTTCAGCAGAAAAGCCAGAGAACTAAAGGAGCAGACAGCACAGGATAGGCAAGAGTGGCAGGTAACGGAGGCCACAGCCACATTGCAGAAGATAAACTTACTTGGAGATGAGGAAGACCTAGCACACAAGAAACCAAGACACTCTGGGCATCTGCCCTTCTCTCAATAAACCTCGTGCATTGCTTACCACACATTGCCAATATTCATCAAAATCACTGTTGGCATGAACATCTTCACTTCCAGTTGCTTCCAAGAATCAGTGCGGATGTCAGTGGCAACTTATAAGCAGCAACACACCACTGCAACTTGCAGCACTTTAATATACACTTTTACCACACTGGCCAGTACATTAATTTCACAACAGTTACTGCCTCGCAGAAACACATTATATTAGGGTTTGCCACTATCACCAGATTCCCCCAAGCGCAGCATACCAAGCTACCAATCGCTCAGAACCAAGAGGAAAAGCATCCATGCCCTTAATGTTTGGCTGATCTGTGACTGAAACAAGAGAAATTCTGTGCGCACTCACTTTCACAGCAGCTGTCATGATAATCTTAAAGTAATCCAGGCTCAGCAAGACATCCATTGTGCCACTGGGCTTCTGCATATGCTGGGGATGCCCTCTATTAACCTTCTGCATAGGGCTGTGACACTATGGTGGTCTGCTGCACTTACTATAACATGGTAACACCTCCAGAGGAATGTAGACTTTGAGGATTCTGAGAGTTTGGAAGGAGACACAACATCAAGGGAGGAATTAGAGACCAAAATGACAGAACATACAGATGACCCTTCTGCACAATAAAAGGTGGCTGGGCATGGCTAGGAGCAGAAAGAACTTGAGGAAGTCATGACATCAGGGATCTCTATTCAGAAAGATTTCACCTGAGCCGTTCTGAACTATGTTGAGGGGCACAGCATGGAAGGGAGTTTGAGATGCCTGTGCTTATATTTGCATGGAAATTTAACCTAGACATTTAATCATGTGCCAAAGGAAGAAAGCATGTGACCAGAGGCTTCACCCTCACTGTGGTGGATCCGGTTCCATTTGTCAGCACCTCTAATAGTAGCTATGAAAAGAGGTCCAGGTGTCTGGTATAAAGAATGTTATTTATGCATTGCAACAGAGAAAAATATTAGACAGAGATACCATGAACACACAAGAGTGACCTGTTAAATGATCTACATGAGCTGGTGGCTGCCGTCTGTTATTGTTCAAGATGATGACCACCCTCCTTTCTTACAGATTGGAACATTACATTGGAGGTTAGCATCAATGGCGCAATGCCTAGTCTGTGCATCTTTGATCTCCTAATGACATTTATTCCTTCTAGTGTTACACAAGGTTTTAGGTACAAACAGCTTAGATCGACCAGCAACCTCAAAGACAGCTGGTGTGAATTAGAATTAGAATCCCTACAGTGTGGAAACAGGCCCCCGACTGACTGTGTGGAGTTTGCACGTTCTCCCCGTGTCTGCGTGGGTTTCCTCCGGGTGCTCCGGTTTCCTCCCACAGTCCAAAGATGTGCAGGTCAGGTGAATTGGCCATGCTAAATTGCCCATAGTGTTAGGTAAGGGGTAAATGTAGGGGTATGGGTGGGTTGCGCTTCGGCGGGGCGGTGTGGACTTGATGGGCCGAAGGGCCTGTTTCCACACTAAGTAATCTAATCTAATCTTTCAGCCTAACAATTCCACATCAACCCTCCAAAGAGTAACCCACCCAGACCCATTCCCCTATTATTCTACATTTTACCGCTGACTAATGCGCCTAACCTACACTGACCTGAACACGACAGGCAATTTAGCATGGCCAATTCACCTAACCTGCACATTTTTGGACTGTGGGAGGAAACCAGAGCATCCAGAGGAAACCCACGCAGACATGGAGTGAATGTACACACTTCACACACAGTCACCTGAGGCTGGAATCGAACCTGGGTCGCTGGTGCTGTGAGGCAGCAGTGCTAACCACTGAGTCACCATGCCATGGGAAGTCCAAATCTGTTCCCCACTTTAAAAGACCCCACAGTCTTCCCCACCAATTAAGGATTCCCGAGCCCCGTAAAATTTGGGAATTTCAACAGTTCTTCACTGGAGGCAACTTGCTGATATGGAAACAAAACCAGCTCCTGATTTTTGCCTCTAATTTCTCTGAAGTTAACAATGTGGGATAGTTTGAATGCTGCTTAAATAGGAAAAGTGGCACAAGAAGACTTGCTAGAAGAAACTGATACCACAATAGTGCTTGATATAAAATCCACTCCAACAATACCTACAGCCACCAACCTGCACAATGGACACATTACTATAGGTAAGGTTAACAGTAAAATTTTGTTCCTTGCTTTCAGATTTCTTTTGTCAACATTTTTGTCCCAACAAACAATACTTGGGAATTATAAAATATATAATAGAAATAGACTTTTTAAAAAACAAATAGTTTCACAAACAAATGCTTTTGGTTTATTGGTAAAGATGTAGCATTGAGCAAGACCTAAGGACATGTGAGTTGAAAATATAATTTTGTTTCAAGAACTTTAGATTTTCCTGTGACAGAATTGAGCATTCTCTACCTGCTTCGCATGCTATGAATGGTTTCTGGACAAAGTGCAGATCTTCTGTAATCAACCAAACCACAGCCTAGCAAGAATAAAACACTTGAATTTTTGAGAAATATTGTAAATGGTGAACAGCAATGCAAAACAATCAAATATATTGCAACCACTCTTACGTTTATTTAAGAGCAAGCTAAATATAATATCTTAAATGAGTATTTGAATTTCACCTCCATCTGGGGTCAGTACCGAACGCGGTTGCCCTGACGAACTGAACTGGAGATGAATAGCAGAGCAGGACTGCACTGGCATGGCCCTTTCTCTATAGTACACATACCAGCTATTGTACCAAATACTGAAATAAACTAAAGTTGCAAATGACTTGCTTGATGATCATTAGGCTTCCGGTGGTTTTTGAATCATAGAATCCTACAGTCTGGAAGCAGACCATTTGGCCCATTGAGTTCACATCAACCCTCCAAAAGAGTATCCCACCCAGATCTATTCCACTCCCTAGCCTATTCCCATAACCCTGCATTTCCCATATTTAATCCACTTAACCTACACAATCCTGGACACAATGAGCAATTTAGCATGGCCAATCCACCTAACCCACATATCCCTGGTTACTGTGGGCAACTTAGCATGGTCAATCCTACTAACCTACACACCTTTGGACTGTAGGAGGAAACCAGAACACCCGGGGGAAACCGACACAGACAGGGAGAATGTGCAAACACCACACAGACAGCCAGCTGAGGCCGGAATCGAATTCCGGGCCATGGTGCTGCGAGGCAGCAGCACTAACTATGAGTTAATCAGAGATAATAATACAGGTGATATTTTGCAATGAGGTGCCTGAGTCATAGCGCAGAGTTTAGACCAGCCTATTCTTCTCTCAGCCTCTTGGAACCTCATCATGCTTTCTACTTTGGGAACCTATGCTGCAAGATATACAGAAATTGTAATTTCATTATCTATCCAGTAACTATTGTTAGGTGCCATCCTAATATCACAATAGGGATCTGGGATTATTAAAATCAGAATCAAACTCTTTTCTCCCTCACATTTTACAATCACTGGAATGGTGAATTAATGTCCAGCACCAGCTGCACAAAAGGATTACTCCCAATAATTTTCAGGTGAAACTTGCATTTGAATACTCTTTTAATACTGGCATCCAATAATGTGACAAAGAAAATCAAAATTCAGATTTATTAAAAGAAACAAAAACTTTATATAATTTCCCAGTCAGCTTTAATAATAGGAAACACAAAAAAAATTCAATGATAAAAATCAGTGTACTCCAGTAACCTTACAAGCATGAACACAGATCATTTGTCATTTCTATGAAGCTTCTAAGCTGATTAAACAAATTTCTGTAACTCTAACATGAATTGTATAATCAAACTTACCTTCATTAATTTCATTGCATGAAACAAATAACTAAAAAAAACCCCAATGCATATTACTCCAGCAATGGACACGAGAATTAAATCAACCTACTTTGTGGCCTTTAGTTAGGAATCATGATGCTTCACCTTTTGAGCAGCTCTCTTTATCCCAGATTTTATATAGAGTAATTGCACCATCTCAAATTACTTCCAAATTCAAACCTCAACTTGTACAGGTTTCGCATTGCAGAAACATTTGACATGCTTAGGACAATGACAAAATATTGAAATGAACTAAAGTTTAATCATGTTCCATCGCAGTCATCTGAATGGAAATGCTACCTCGGATTACCAGACATCTGGTTCAAAAAGAGGGGGAAGAAAAGGATCACTTGGGGATTCACGTTCACTTTTAGTCAATCCTGATAACCCCTTATGTGCTGAGATGTCATCGCAATGACCAATGCCTTGGTTCGCTTGACTTGTGTCTTATCAGCCCTTTGTAACACATACATGTTGTTCTTCAGGGTTATTAACTATAATTTGTCTGCATCATTTTTTAACAACTAAATATCTTCATTGCACAAATGTCTCATACTTGCATCCATTTTTCATGAAAGATGGAATACCATTGAATTGTCACAGAGAAGACTGCTTCAATCACATCACTGAGAACATTATCATTTGATATATAAACAAAGTCCTTTACACTAACATTCGCAACAAGTCAATTTTTAAAACTTAGCCACTAAAATCTTTCCATTATTGAAAATATATTCAATTGATTTGTGCTGCAAATTTCAACAATAACCTTTGGGGAAAGAAAAATCAGATAAGTGTCAACAATGAGACTATCCTATAACCAAACTCTATCTTCAGATCAATTTTATAAAAATAGGATGATTACAGACAAACCTTTTTAATCAGTGCATAAAGTTAAGGATATCAAATATGTTGAAAAATAATGTACCTTTACGGTTCATGCCCATTTGGAGACACTTAAGGAGTCGGCAATACTGACATCTGTTTCTTTGCTTGCGTGACATGACACAATTCTTGTCTCGACTGCATCTGTAAACCCGCTTGTTGCAAATACTACGTTTGAAAAATCCTTTGCATCCCTCACATGAAATAATACCATAGTGCAGACCCGTAGCTCTGTCTCCACAGATAAGGCAGGTTCGCTGATCAGTGCGATCATCTAGGAGGAAGATAAACAGAATAAATTTGGAGAAGTAAGAGGTAAGATGTTCAAAGTTCACCTTTACCCAATTTTAGAAATAAATATTTCACACAGGATGGGGGAAGGGGCAAAGAGAATACAAAGTTGTATGCAAAGTTGCTCAAAATTCAGGTCAATCAGGCCACAAAGATGATGGAACAGAAACAGAAATTGCTGGAGAAATTCAGTAGATCTGGTAGCATCTGTGGAATGAAAGCAGAGTTAACATTTTGGGTCCAGTGACCCTTCTTCAGAACTGACTGTAGCTAGAAAAAGTTTGGCAAGGGGAGTAAATGAAAAGTTGGGATGGAGCACAGAGACAGAACAGCAGTTAGGCAGGCAAAAGAATGGGTAAAGATCAGTCTGGGAGAATCAACTGACCCTAATGAGTATTATTACTAGCTGAAAATAACTGATAACATGATGTCAAGTCTAGTGCATAGGGGTTGGGGGAAGGACATGGAAGAAGGTGCTAAAGCCAAAAATTATTGAACTAGATATTGCGTTCTAAAGGCTATAGGGCCGCAAGCAGAAAATAAGATGCAGTTCTTCCAACTTGCACTTAGCTTCATTGGAGCACTGCAGCAAGCCTGAGACAGAGATGTTGGCCAATGAACACTTTGTTGTGTTGAAATGGCAGAGAACAGGAAGCTCTGGGTCATTTTTGTGGACAGAATGCCCTGCGAAGTGGTCATCCACTCTGCGCTTTGTTTCCTCAATGTAGAGGACACCACACTGTGAGCAGGAAATACAGTAGATTAGATTGAATCTAGTGCAGGTAAAGCACAACCTCACCTGGAAGGTGTGTTTGGGATCTCAGATGGTGAGGAGGTTAGTATTAAATGGGCAAGTGTTACACCTTATGGGATTGCACAGAAAAGTGCTATCGGTGTTTGGGGAGGAATTAGGAATGGAGGAGTGGACAAAGGTGTTCTGGAGGGAAAGGTCCTGTGGAATGCTGACAAGGGATGGGAGGGAACTGTATCTGGAGGAGACATCCTGCTGAAGGTGGTGGAAACGGTGGTTAAGTGATCCTTTAGATATGGATTCTGATCGAGTGGTAAGTGGGAACTTGGGCACCCTATCAGTTTTGAGGGAGGCAAGAGAAAAAGGTGAGGGTAGAAGTGCAGGAAATGGGTCAGTCAAGCTAAGGGCCCCGACAGCCACCATGGAGAATCCTCAGTCGTAGAAAAGGGTGAACATTTCAGAGACCTCCTTGTAGAAGCTATCATTAGAACTGTTGTGACAGATGGAGAAACTGGGAGAATGGGATTAAGTCTTTACAGGGAGTGGGGTTTAAGGATATATAGTCCAGGTAACTGCGTGAGTCAGTGGATTTGTAGTGGGTGTTAGTGGCCAGCCTATCCCCAAAATGGAAACAGAGATGCTGAGGAAGGAGTTAGAGACAGAGCAGGTTTAAAAAAAAAGTGACAGCAAGGTAAAATTGGATGCAAACATGATACATTTTTCCAGTTCTGAAGGGGAGGGAAAAGCAGCATTGATGATGCCAAGAGGATGGGTCTTTTTTTCTCTTGAAAAGAGAAGACAAATGGATGGTTTCACAGAAGTCTTAAAATTCAGAGGCTTTGATGTTGTTGTTACAGGTGCATTTAACTTTTGGAAAAGGGCAAAACTATGTTGTAATAATAATAAAAATAAAACATTAGCAATTCACATGAAACCTCTTTAGTTGGAACAGGTTATAATGATAGTTTATGTCTCTAGATTAACCTTATTAACAAAAATTAACTATTTCATCAGTCTCTCACACTCTGCAAGGCAAATCTGAAACAAAAGCCCTATGCCCATTCACGTTTTACAGTTATACATCTTCTCCCACTTCAAAATATTTATCTACCTTTTCTTTTCAAAATATTAAAATAGGGTTCAACATTCAGCTTTCGTCTCAGTCATTTATTCTACTTTTGCTAAAAATTCATCTCCTTTGTTCCATGTGCAGCATTCTTTCAGATGAAGCACTTTAGCTTGGTCTTGTCACCATTTTGCTTCTGATGATCCAGGCCTAGGCTGTGCAATTTTAAAATTAAACATGGGTCATTAAGGTGTGATGCTGAAAATGCTCTTTTACAAAAGGACAGTAGAAATCTGAAACTGTTCCCAAAATGATGAAGTAGATTAATTTTAAAAAAATCAAAATGGAAATGATTTTATTTTTGTAGCCCAGAATTTAAAGTATGCAACCAAACCAAGTGGACAGTTAAGAGACAAATAACCATTACTCAAGTGATGGTAGAACTGGCTTGACAGGTTTTGTAGCGCACCCTGTTCCTAAAGGATGAGTACAATGATAATTTTTATAAAACACATTGACAGTGGTGCACGTGTCCAAATTGCTAGCCCTTGTAAGTGTGAAGCAGGGTTGACCAGGTATGAGGGTACTATCTGGTGGATATCTTTGTTTCCTCCAATAAAGCATCTTTCCCACGATAAATGCAAGCATAAAAGAGTGTCCACAAAGAATTCTATAATGGCTCCTGAAAAGTGCTCACAAAGTTAGGATGTAGGAGTGCTGAAAATCTGAGAAGTCACACAGTCTGAAGTAGAAACCAGCAAGGCTAGGCGTATGCAGGCAGGATGAGAAAGATGCATTGCAAAACATTAATCATAATTGTCAGAGTAATTACTTAAACTTTCCATACTTAACAAATATTAGTTAGAATTCATAGGTAAAAGTGAGGACTGTAGATGCTGGAGATTAGGGTCAAGGTATTGAGTGGTGCTGGAGAAGCACAGCAGATCAAGCATCAGGCAGCATCCGAGGAGCAGGACAATCGATGTTTTGAGCAAAAGCCCTTCATCAGGAATCATAGCTGAGTTAGAATTCATAGCTGAGTTCACATTGTAAAGAATATTTCAATTTTCCATGATACGGCAACTTTTGAAAACACCCACCCACCTGTAGTATCCCTCATCATCATCTTACCTATTGCATAAAGGGAATGTTTAGATGTGCAAAATGAGTTTTCTCTCCCTTCACCTTATGGATTTATTATGTATTCGATCACTAAATTCTCCTGAAGAGCCTTAATGCTTGTCTGAATAGCATTCCTGAAACTACTTTAAAGAACAAGCTAGTCATCTCTCTTTGTGAGTGGGGACTTGAATAGAGGCAGATTGGGGTTTAATTAACAGACATTAGATATATTAGATGCTGGAAATCGGAAACAGAAACAGAAATTGCTGGAGAGATCTACCATGTCTGGCAACATCTGCGAAGAGAAATCAGACCCAAAGTTTCAGGTCCCGCTACCATTCATCAGAACCTGGCTCAAATGACGGGGTCACTAGACCCAAAATGCTGACTTTGCTTTCTCTGCATAGATGTTGCCAAACCTGCTGAGTTTCTCCAACAATTCCTTGTTGTTTAACTTTGTTCTGCTAAAGCTACTGGACTATTAATAGATTCTGATTTCTTTTGTTTAAACTATAAACTAGTATTGATTATTCATGAAGTCTGGTTAGGAACTGTTGGGATAATGGTGGGTCACAGAGTATTTTAATTTTATGTGTTGCAAATAGAAAGAGAGGGGCTGATTTGATTTGGCTGTTGTTGTGTCATAACACTATTTCTACTATTAAAAAAATGATAGCCTGAGGGCCCATTTATTTTTCATCAGTTTCTGTAAACTGTGCTCTGTGTCTCCTCCAAAGAAAAGTACCTCAAATAAGAGATGTCGGTGAACTGCAAGCCCTGACAAACAAAAGGATCATTTCAGTGAATCCTGTGGCAATTGAGGCAATTGATCTGCCTTCAGATTTTCCCTTTGCTTCCCCCCCAATCACTCCACATCTTCACCCCATCTGACCCACCCTCTTCCAAACATTTGGCTTTTGTATGTGCATGGGGGAATGTTATCAGGTGTTAAAGAGTACACTAGCAAAGTTATATATCAATAGTTCACAGTTCTTTATCTGCAGCTAGAATCTATTTATTTGTAATAAAGAGTCAAGTTTTGTAAATACAGAAACCTAGTTGTGCTTTCTATTGACTTGGGTTTAAATAGATAGGTAAATTGGGGGACTTTGCAATCTTTGATAAAATCTTTAATATTTGTGATACCCCCAGAAGTTGCAGTGCTCGATTTCCAGTGCTACCCCATTTAGGCAGGACAAAAAGTCCACTGGTTCATTCACCATCATGATCAATGATTGGATTCTACCTTTTTTTTTTAAAAAAAATGCAACATAAGTCAAACTGTTTGTTTTATTCTCTGTAGTTTTTACTTTCCCCATTTGGTTTCTCTTCCTTTGTTAGCTCCCTCCTCCATGACCTGATCCCAGCTCGACAGATACCCAAGACTATACCAAACGTTGCAAAGAGTTGACAGAAAACTCACCAGCAATTTACTCATGACCTGTCCCTTCTGCTATTTTTACAAAGTATATTATCCATCTTGTTACTGGTAGAGACAGCAATTCAAAAATGTTGTTATCAGGGATATGACAGAACATGGAGTTGAGGTTACAAATCAGACTGGCCAGGATTTAATTCAATGGAAGAACATGTTCAAGGGGTTAAATGATCTACTGCTGTTCCTTGTTCCTATTTACACTTAGGAAAGTTAAAAACATTGGTCATATTTGACTATTACATAATAATATCAGCTATTAAATGGTCACAGTTTTACATACTTCATTTGATTTAAAGTTCTTTTCTATAATTTTGTAAGTAATAGAACTATTATAAACAAGTTAAGCTTTTAATTTTGTACAGGGCAAATTAAGACGACAGAGGAAAGACTTACATTTATATAGTACCTACTGCCTTCAAGACTTTCCATAGAATTTTTCAGCCAATGTAAATGCTTAAACATGTACTTTACAGTTGCAATGCAGCCAATATGTACATAGCTAGCGTACAAATTAAAATATGCCCTTTGATTAGCCTTGCAGGCTAATTTCACACATCTGTACATTCCAGCTACTCGCTTTTATCATTATTTCCAATTTCCAGACTAAAAATACGGAAGAGCAAATAAAAATCTGAACTCCATTCCATTATCATGACTACAAATTGGTGGTCTCTTTACAGAAACACTATTACAAGATAAAATCTACATTTTTTTTTCAATGTCTATAACTGCACTTTTTAAATATCCACAAATGCAGATTATTGCTTTACTATCATTAATTCTCTTTTAAACCAAGAAATAGTGGTGAACAAACAATAACTTGGGAGGCTTAGGAAACTCGGCATGCCCATAAGGACCTTCAGCAGCTTTTATAGATGCACCATTGAAAGCATTCTATCTGGGTGCACAAAGGCTTAGTACGACAAATGCTCTACCCAGGACCATAAGAAAGTTGTGTGCATAGCCCAGACCATCATGTAAGCCAACCTCCCATCCATGGACTCCATTTATACTTCTTATTGCTGCGGTAAGGCTGCCAACAACAAAGACCCTTCCCACTCCAGTAATACTCTCTTCAAACTTCACAACATACAGAAGCTTAAGCACACGGACCAACTGACTCAAGAACAGCTTCTTCCCTGCTGTTATTAGACTGCTAAATGGACCTCTAATTTCAAATCAAATGTTGACCTTACTTTGATGCATCTTCTGCGCAGTTTAACCTGTATGCCTCACTCTAAGCACCCTATGACCTGTATATCCTTGTTTATTATGATCTGCCTGTACTGTTCGCAAAACAAAAAACTTTCCACTGTACTTAGGTATGTGACAATAAAACCAACTTGTATTTACAGCACACTTAATAACAATATACTTCAACACACTTTAAAAAACTTGCATTATCAAACAAAACCTGACATCAAGCCCGAAAAGGAGATATGAAGACAAATAACCAGTTTGGTGAAAGAGGTGTTTTAAGGAGAGTCTTAAATGAGGAGGGATGGGCATAGAGGAGTTCCGGAGCAAACGTCAGTGCTTGGGGCCTAGACACTTGGAGCATGACTGCAAAAGGTGTGGTGAAAGAAATTGGGGATGCACGAGAGGCCACAATTAGGGAAACGATGCAGAGATACAGACAAGTGAGGCCCAGATTTAAAATGCAGGGGGCTGGAGTGTGAATTCACATCCAAAATCTCTAATCTCTGGAAAAGTCATCATTGGAAAGCTCCCCTGTAAGTAGAATGGACAAGTTCTTTAAGACTCTACACGACGCTGTAGCAAGTAGGAAAACATGAGCAAGTGAGCCAGTTTTGTGCCAAGATTTTTGTGACTGTAGGTGAGGAACCATTTCCCACATTCCGTCTGCCAAGTCTAGGGACACGTCTGCTTTAGAAGGCTTAGTTGTAGACTACAGAAAGTCACTATAGAAGGAGGAAGAGAATATTTGGTGTACTGGTATTTTTTAGTTTTTCATTACAAGAAGTGTAACTCCAGACTGTCTCAGTTCTGTAATGCAAGCTCAAACTCAAGTAGTGTGATCTGTTCTTGTTGCGTCAAAAGACCAGCTTGATGTTGTGCAGTCAAATGCTGCCATCATGACTGCAGGTACCAGTGCACAAAGTCAGCCTGTTAGAGTCTCATGGCAACTCAGTAACTGCTGGATTCCTGAAGTTCTGCTCAAGGGATTGCAGTTATTCCATGATGAATTTACTGTCCTTGCATGATAGCATTCATGCTGCCAGCACTGCAGTTGATCAGTCAGCCACCTCATACTGTTGCCACCAGGCCAAGAATATGCAGTTGGAATTCTGGCCCTCAATATCCAGAATTCCAAGACTGCTTTCAAAGGCCATCTGATCTTCTCCATTGAGGGTCAGCATCCTCCCATTAGCCATGCTGAAGCCACTAGGGTAGCACTACCTAAGAACACCAGACTAATGATGGCACCTGCAAGACAGGCACAAAGGGAATTCACAAAACGTGAGTTGCTGAGTATTCTATTTTAATCATTGAAAGTGAAGTGCTGGTCTTCCCAAGGGCAGATCCTCTGCTCATTTCTCATCTCATGACTATGTTTTTCTTTTTTGGATTTGTGTAAGACCATCCTCATTTTCTGCTTCAATAAGCAAATATGACTGTGGATATTAGAGGTACTATTAAACCTGATTGGAATGCCCTATATCATTACCTGACGACATACAGCACCTCTCTCAATTCCTCTATCATTCTAAGTTATTTTAATGTTTTTCCAACTATCTAGTAGTGAATAGCAGAAATTTCTTTCAGTCGAGTATTGGCAAGACTGAATCCATTCTTATTTTGTTCTTGCTTCAAAGATCAGCTCTGAAGCCACTGACTATTTCTCTCAAAGGCAATTGCCTGCAATTAAGTATGATTGTTTATAATCACATCATTAACGTCTATGTTTAATGTCTAAAACGAGCTTATGGCCATTTATCTGAGCCTAAACTGCCTATTTCAATCTCTTTACTATGCCAGGCAACCAGTCCATTTCAGCGCAGCTATTCCAATACACCCCTGCTGGGCTTCCACATCCTCCCATACATAAAACAGAGGTCAGAGGTCATTCTAATCTCTGCTGCCCTTCCTTACTCACACCTGTGCTCTCTGACCAGTTTAAATAATGCCTTGATTTTAAAATTCTCAACCTTATTTTCAAACCCTTCTATTGCTTTACCTTCTCTCTCTTTCTGGAATTTCCTCCAACTGCCAAGCTTTCAGAAGTATCAATGTTCATCTAATTCTGATGCTTCGATATTTCTGATTTTAATTAGTGCACCACTGCAATAATGTGTGCCTTCAGCAGCCTAGGCCCTAATCTCTGAAATTACCTTCCTAAACTTCTCCAAGACTTTATATGACTGTCTTTGTTTAAATTATTTTTCAAAACCTAACCTCTTGATGCAAGCTATTAGTCACAGACCACCAATTTTCCTTACATTGTCGTCTAATTTTGCTTTCTAATGATATGAAGCTCATTGCAGAGTTTGTTACATTAAAAGGACTTGCGAAGAGGACTTGTGAATAATTGTGGATGCCAAAAGCCATCAGCCTGACAACAATCTGACTGGTCGCTGGGTAGCTGAACATCTTGCGGGTGTGAGTGATACTAGCAGAAGCCTTCGGACTGTTGAAAGGGCAGCAGATAGTTTGTTTCTCTCTCTACAGTAAAAAAAACTAAAGCTTGGGTAAAGCCAGACATTTTCTCCTATCAATTGCTGTATTCTTTTCATGAGAGACTTTATCATTCATGAATTAATCCTGTAATTCCTGTGAAAAAGCGAAAGAGCTGAAGTATTTGAAAAACTGAAGGAATCTCTCACTGAGAGGTGACTGGTTCCCCTTTTTCCTCCACTCAGAACCAATGGTGCATATCTACCTGTCTTTATGTATAAGGAGGAGTTTAACTCCAGGAATAGTAGGGCTTTATTTCCAATGAGGGATAACAGATGCAACACCTGAAGGTAATATGCATACAGCTAATGTCTCTCTATATTATGGGGAAGCCTGCCATATTGGCAAAGTGTGGTAAACCTGTTTAGAGAAACAATGTGCCAGGAGAGGGTCACAGGGATGATTCTGTTCTGACTCAGTATAATTGTGGCCAGCTTTTTGTGAAGCAGAGCTGCAGGAGACACTCATCCTGGAAGAGGTACAGGTAGGAGAAATTCTCTCGGAAGAACTTAGCTGTGTAAAGTCTCCTGGTGAGAGCTCACGACCTCCACACCTCAATAAACAGCTTCTCTTCTGATTATTCTCCCTGTGATGCTGCAGACCACGAAGAAATTCGACCATAATGAGGAGTAAGCGGCAGTTCCAGAAGCCTGCTGAGCCATTTAGTATATTCAAGGCAAAGATAGAGTTTTAAACAGTAAGGAAATAAAGTGTTATTGGGAAAAGGCAGAAATGTGGAATTAACAATCAAATCAGCAACAATCTCAATGAGTGACTGAACAGCTTAATGACTAAATGACCTACTTCTGCAACACACCACACCACTGCTGAGAGAGAAATCCAGCAACATTCCTTCGATTTCTGTTGCAGGTCTTCTGTCAATTCATCACCTCCACTAACTCTACAGTAGCTATATGGTCAAAAGTAATATACTGTACTAAATAATCTAACCAGCCTGTGAAGAATTCGAGCTTTAGACTTTTATATACTTCTGAGCCACATCCCATCATCTTCCAAATCTTCCTTAGTTGCAGAGCATTGGAGAATTGCAAACGTTCTATTCTTACACCATTTTGGAACAGGAACAAGAGCTATAGCTTAACCCTGGCAATGGGAAATTGGTTAAATTGATAATCCAAGAAAATTAACAGTTATGGGTGGCACAGTGGTTAGCACTGCTGCCTCACAGCGCCAGAGACCCAGGTTCAATTCCCGCCTCAGGCGACTGACTGTGTGGAGTTTGCACATTCTCCCAGTGTCTGCGTGGGTTTCCTCCGGGTGCTCCGGTTTCCTTCCACAGTCCAAAGATGTGCAGGTCAGGTGAATTGGCCATGCTAAATTTGCCCGTAGTGTTAGGTAAGGGGTAAATGTAGGGGTATGGGTAGGTTGCGCTTCGGCGGGTCGGTGTGGACTTGTTGGGCCGAAGGGCCTGTTTCCACACTGTAATGTAATCTAATCTAATGTAATCTAAAAAGTTACTTCCATAAATAGATTGATCTTGGAAATCCAACGTGGAATTGTTATGGAAAAATTGTGTTTTGTTAAGTTGGTTGAGTGTTTTTTGAGGAGATTAATGTGATTGACTTAATGTATATGGAAAGCTGTTTGATGAAGTATTGACAAGATGTTAAAGCCCTTGGAATACATGGGGCAGAGGCAACATGAAATTAACTGATTCATGTAACACAATGGTGAACAGTTGTTTTTCAGATGGATTATTATGGTTCCTTAGGGCAGGAATTATGACTTAATTTATATTATTCACCTAGAATTGGGTGCACAAGGCACAATTTCAAAATTTGTGGATGCAACAAAACTTAATTGTTGAGAACTGTGAGGAAGATTATGAGAAATTTCAAGAGAATTTAGGTTTATATAAATGGACAGACTGGTGGCAAATTCAATTTAGCAGAGAAATGTGAAGTGGTATATTTAGGTAGGGAAAAGGAGGTGAAACAACAAAGTTTACAATTCTAAAGAGGGTGAGGGGCAGTGGAATGATATACAATTATATACTATTATGAAGCTGAAGATGTGTATGGTGCCTTTAAGATAGATTGAATACTGTTTTGCACTGAGATCTTACAAACACCTGTCATATGACTAACTAGCAGTCTCAGTGTACTGAAAAATTGAAAATATGTAACATTTGGTGGTGAAATAGATACCTCAGTTGGTTGCTGTTTTGGCAACAATTTGAATTTAACCAGTTTAAATTATGCCTCAGGATACTTAAACCCAATCGAGTTTGAATTTATTGTTTTACCAACTTCAAACCAATGAGAGGATCCGATGTTTGGGGTTTAAAAAAGGTAGGCATTTTGAAAGTCTGAGAGTGTAACTGCCATCGAGAGAGATAGATACCCAAAAGATTGAAACACACTATCAAAAAGACACCTTTTTTATATATGAAACATCTTCACAATAAAAAGTAAGATGACGACACAGGGAGATCTTCAGCCAAAAGAAAAAAAAAAGACACTGATAATGACAGCCACTGTATGGTTTTGAAATTAAGTTGATGTAATTTTAATAAGTGTTTCACTGGAACAGTATATTGTT
The DNA here is from genome assembly GCF_004010195.1 of Chiloscyllium plagiosum. Taxonomy (NCBI): domain Eukaryota; kingdom Metazoa; phylum Chordata; class Chondrichthyes; order Orectolobiformes; family Hemiscylliidae; genus Chiloscyllium; species Chiloscyllium plagiosum. The sequence continues at coordinate 27,103,266 of NC_057739.1, forward strand.
AGAGTTGGAGGCAGATAATAAGCAGTTAAGAGAAAGAGTTGTGAATGATTGTTGTTTAAATGTTCACTTTTAGAGTTAAAGAATAAATTGGTATTTTTGTCAAATAGTGGAATTTGGGAGTTCTCGGTCACTCATTTTAACAGATTATGAGGGGAGGTGAACTTTTCTGGGTGTTTGGTTTAATTAACAGAAGGGTTCACCACTGTGTCACAACAACACACACACACACCTCCCTAGATAATTCTGTTTGAAAATCAAGGTTTTAAGAAATTAACTTTACGACAACACTAGAGCACCTGGTCATATGGGAAAAAATGCTGCTAGCTACAATTGCTACTAACTGAAGATTAAGAACATTTTCCTGTTTTTTTTGTCATTCTGCACTTGCTCACTTCTATAATGAAATAGGCATGGAGATACTGCTGATATAAAGAAGTGGTCTAACAGAGGGTCTGCAGATTCGGTTCACATGGGAATTAAAAGTGAATAAGGGTGCAGCAATTGAAAATACATTTCTTGTGCTGAAAGTATGCTGACATCATGGGAGAATCTAGAACTAGGGGGCACAGTTTTAAAGCAGAACAGATCATTAATTTTGAATTTTCTATCCCAACAATGCAGGGCTATTGAATATATTCAAAGCAGAGTTAGATTTTTGATCTACAAGAAATCAAGATTAATGGGAGGCAGACAAGAAAGTGGAGTTATGGCCACAAATGGCATATTCCTGAAAAATTGAGATTGACTTTACAAACTGAAGTTTTTGAAAGATAATACTCATGTTGAGATGCTGCAGAGCCTTAGCACAGATGTTTGCAAGTAGGTACCAGCAATCTATTATAGTTGTAGTATTATCAAGGATATTTAAAGAGAATGCAATGAAATTCTATATACATAAACATTACAAATCTTAAATTTATACATTGACTTATGTTTGAAACAGATCTTTAACAAATGTAAAAATGTTTTTACAGATATTACAGCAAACGAAAAACACAAAAGCAAGCATTTTATTTAATAGGTCATTTCAGGTTTTGAAAGAACATGCACTCAAAATTGAGTCAACTGATATTCTCTCTGTATACTTAAAAAAATGAAATTAAAAGAAAATTTGTTGTTTACAACCTTGAATATCATTATCTCAGTTTATCAAATAAATTGTGACTTTGTCAAGTAGCTACATTACATTTCTCTTTCCACCTCTCCACACTACCCCCTCCCAATCCAATGATACTTATTCAACCTCAACCCTGTCCCAGGCCCTTCTCCCTGTAAAGCCCTAAACAGATGGAAGAATACCATGGTTACTATGAATAACAGAGTTCTGCAGGAACTCTGTTCTAATTGTTTCAAAGAAAGAATACTACTAGTGAGAAATGCCAACAAGCAGAGGCCATCGTCAAGGGCCCATAAAACACCAAAAGGGAAACAATCTTAGGCTTTTACACATAGCTTTAATGATATAAATCCACAGTTACACACTGCTGCATAATGTAAGAGAATTGGCCACAGTGTCATATGATGCACTATTTCACAGGCACAATAAGAATCAGCTGCACACTGCGACTTCAGTGCTTCTTTATGGTCAGTAATTGCTTCAAAAAATTTAACGTGTTCATGTAAAGTTACTTCAAGTACACCAGCCAGCATAACCAGAAACATTTCTCAAAAAGATACAATTTTAAAAATTATGCAAGATCGTCCATGAAACTCACTGAGCAATCTATGGTGATCTCACAGTTGAAGGATTCTTGACCTTTGGTTATATGAAACTATCACCCTTACTAATGCAAGCCTCTTATTCAAGAATGTCAGCATCATGAGATGGACTTCAACAACTAATGACCTATGATTTTTGCTAAGTGCAAAAAGGCATGTATCATCAAATTGATGTGATCTACCTCTTGACCTTGGGTTCTGAATTCTCAACTACTTTATTCAGAAATCAAACTTTTTTTAAAAAACATATTTTAGGTGCTCTGTTTCAAATTCAGCAGCAACCATTTCAAAGCATATTCACTTTCAGAGTCATTATACTCAGAGGAACTATATTTAAAAAGCACGCCGCTTAGAATTCAAAAGGATGCTAGACACTCCCCAACTGTAATGTGACACTTTCGCCAGCCAATGTCCTCTGCTGTTTTTGAGTTATGTGCTGGTGTTGAGTTGCAGATCAGAATCTGGGGAATATTAAGCAATGAACTAGGGAAATAAGGAATGACTATTTCAAATTACAGTTCAGTACTGAGAAAGATGTTTTAACTCTCTTGTTGCTGTCACCATCCTCCACTGCAACTGAAACTCAAGTCCCAAATTACAATCTTAAGGTCAGCTCAGGGACCAGTCACTGAGGGAGGAGAAAACAGTGGGAGTTACTGAAGACGGTTTTCGCAGTAGTGACACAAAGACAATATTATTATTTCATGTAAATTCTTAGGATCCTCCCCAACTGGGCCAGCTTAGATTAGAACTGGAATTGCAGTGTTGTTACGATAGGAGAGGTCGCCAGTCAGGAAGGGGAATCCAGTTGAACCCAGGTAGGAGATAGAATCTTCAAAAACATTAGTAAACCTGTATTACTTGCAACTTTAAAAAGAACTTCTACTTTAACTAACATGGTTTTCAGGTTACTGTTGGCACAAGATTTACAACTTCCAGCCTCAATTGGAACCTTTTCTTCTATGACTGGACTCATCACTGACCCCGATTAATCTTAAACACCTCCCCCACATTCTTTCATTCTGGAGAGAGGTACCAGAGAAAGGAACAGTGAGGGTTGCCACAAATCAGTTAAGTATCAATTTTAGGAATCTCATGGAGGGTCTCTTTTCATGAGCTGTACTGTGTTCTCTCATGCAATTCTCCACTGTTTCCCTCATTATATGACAAGGTCATAAAACCATAAGATATGGATCAGAATTAGGCCATTCATCCCATTGAATTGTGGAGCAGATCCCATCATAGAATCCCTGGTTTGGAAGCAGATCATTCGGTCCATTGAGTCTGCACCGATCCTTCAAAGACCATCCACCCAGACCCACCTCCCCTACTCCATCGCTGTATTTCTCATGGCTAATCCACCTAAACTGCATAATTCTGGATACTATGGCCATGCTAAATTGCCCAATCCACTGAACCTGCATATCTTTGGACTGTAGGAGGAAACCGGAAGAAATCCACACAAACATGGGGAGAATGTATAAACATCACACAGTCGCCCAAGGCTGGAATCAAACCTGGGTCCCTGATGCTGAGAGGCAGCAATGCTTACAACTGAGCTACCTGGCTCAAACCCATTCTCCTGTCTTCTCTCCATAACCTTTGATCCCCTTACTAATCAAAAACCTATTAATCTACAGCTTAAATGCACTCAATGACTTGGCCTCCACAGCCCTCTGTGACGATGAGTTCCATAGACTAACCATCTTCTGACTGAAAAATGTTCTCATCTCAGTTCTAAAGGGTCAACTCTTCATTTGAGGTTGTGGCCTCGGGTCCTAGTCCCTTCTATAAGCGGAAACATCTTCTCCATCCACGCTATCCAGGTTGGAGTATTCTGTAAGTTTCAATTAGAACACCTCTCATCCTTCTAAACTCCAAAGAACACAGACCCAGAATCCTCTACTTCCCCTCATATGACAAGCCCTTCATCCATGGGATCATTCTGTAAACCTCCAAGCCAGCACATCCTTCCTCAGACACAGGGCCCAAAACTGCTCCCAATATTCCAAAGCCTTATACAGCCTCATCAGTATATCCCTATTCTTGTATTCTAACCGCCTTGAAATGAACGCTAAAATTGCCTTTGTCTTCCTATCTACCAACTGAACCCGCATGTTTAACCTCAACAGAACTTTGAGCCAGGAATCTCTAACCCCTTTGTCAGCTTTCCAAAGCCCTTCCCCATTTGGAACATAGTCTACACCGCTAGTCTTACTAAAGTGCAGAACCTCAAACTTTTCCTCATTGTACTCCATTTGCCACTTCTTTGCCCACTCTCCAAGCTTGTCCAAGACCTTCTGTAGTCTCCCCACTTCCTCAAAACCAACTGTCCCTCCACCTATCTTTGTGTCATGTGCAAACTTAGAAACAATGCCCTCAGTTTGTTCGTTCAAATCATTAATGCATAACACATTACATTTGCACCATCCCTCTACGACACCATACTATTTTATGTTCACTAGCATAGGTGGTCACCACTGTTATGACATTCCAGAATTTCTGACAATGGCATCACATTTAAAGGCCAGCCATGCACCAGGTCAACTGCTGCCAGTCTCAAAATTGTCCTTCACAGTTCAAGTATTAGAAAGGAAATAGAAATGCTTGAGGGGGCACATAGATGGCACAGATGCAGTTCATTGAAAATATATTCATAAATATATTGCTACTTTACATCATCTGTCTGATCAGCTACAAAGGCTATACATCCATGGCACCATAACATGTTAGAGCCTAAGAGAATGCTACTCTTTCTCTAACATCCAGTATAGCATAATATCTTGTGATGGCTCTACATTGAACAATGACATGTTAGAAAACCCTCAACCAGTTTAAAACATTAAACTTTTATTGAACAATAGGAAAAGTGAAGAAAAACAAATAAAAAAGGTGTTTATTTTTGGGAATAAAACAGATGCTTACCTTTTGAGCAACAACAAATTTACAGTTAAATGAATTATAACTTCACCCCATCTTGCTGGAAATGTTCCTACTGCTCAATATCCTCGTTTTCTTCCCCAAAACACTGTAGCCCTTCTCCCAGTTCTGCAGCACCCATCACATCCACTCCTTACCTGTTCCAGTCATGCAAGGCATAGCATGGAAAGATCATGTAGCATTTTCTATCTCGACCGTAATGCAAGGCACCTGTTGCCAGAGGACCTATTCAGAACAGATTCTTGGTAACGTTTAGCCATCACACACTAATGACAGTTTAGCAGTCCCCAATACAGAAGACTCCAACAAGGACCCTGGAATATCTGTAAATGGACCTTTGACAGAGTGGACCTTATGATGCAAGCAGCACAAACCATTCTCTGCATTTACAGTGAGGGATTATAAATACGGTCAGATTACTGAAACAATGCCCTTCCATCCACATTATGCAAAAAAAGGCAGATTATGTACAAGAGCATGTCACCTTTACGATTCAAGGTGAGAGGAAATCAGTTCCATGTCTTCTATAACCTTTGAAGTCTTTGTGAATTGTGCCTCACTGACAATTTTAAGGTCACCTACGATTACTTCTGCTTCATGACACAACTATAGTCAATGATGGAGTCAAAATTACTTATAACCGGATTTGTATACCACATATCAAAATAAAATGCTGGAGATCACAGCAGCTCAGGCAGCATCCATGGACAGAAAACAAATTAACATTGAGCCTGACCCGCTGTGATCTCCAGTATTTTTTGTTTTCAGTAAATTCCAGCATCTACACTCACTTGCTTCTACATTGTACCCACATAGTTGGTCACTGCATCTGTTTCACATGTGGAATTCTACAAATACAGATATCTTTAACCTGTATTGTGTATGTGCCTGATTAATGGCTTACATCACTCAAGCAGAACCTGGATGCTTCAAAAAAAAACCAATTACACCAGTAAAATCACAGCTGTTTGACAATTTCCACTGAGGATGGAAGGCAACAAAGGTCACATATCACAATGAGTCACAGAGTCAGTCTGGTAATCTAGGAAACCCCAAAATCTTCATATTCCTTTCCTCCCTGCATTCCCTATCAATGCCATCAGTCCTGAACTTCTACATTCCCAACAAACGTTTTCATTTAATCTTGCATGTCCCAAAATTACCAATTCCCCAGGTCTACAGTTTAGCCAAGCTGTTATGATGTTGAAAGCATGTATGTTCACTTTAAAATAGAAAGTGTTTTTTGAATATCAAAGTAAACCTAAAGTGCAGGCTCAGCTGCTTGAGTGGAAAATGGACATGGGCTGTTCCAAAATAGGTACATGTAACGATTAGCTGAAAGGGAGTACTGCAGATTCTGGAGATTTCAGTCAAGATTTACCTGGCCAATCTACCTAATTTAGCGTGGCCAATCTACCTAATTTGCACATATTTGGAGTATGGGAAAATCAAGATTAGAATGGTGCTGGAAAAGTACAGCAAGTCAGGCAGCATTAGAGGAGAGGAAAAAAATCAACGTTTCGGGCAAAAGCCCTTTATCAGGAACCAATTAGTTGTTAAATGAAACCGGAGTTTTGGTCACTGTTTTGACAACAATTTGAATTTAACCAAATAGTTTAAATTATGCTCAGGTTATTAAAATCCAATTGGGTTTGAATTTATTGTTTTGACAACATAAGACCAATAACAGGGAATGATGTTGGGAGGTATAAAACAATGTGAGCATTTTGAAAATTTGGTCAGAGAGCAACTGCCACTGAACAACAGACTAACTACTGAAGAGCTAACTGTCCATTTAAAAGCTTGCTCTCAGAAGTTAGTAGGCACTCTTCATCAAAATGTACTTTTTCTTATAAGACATACTCATAGTAAAATGAAAGATGACCCAGTGAGATCAGCAGATGGGAAGACTGAAGACAGAGACTCTGTGGACTTTAGATTAACTTAATGTGAAAGTGTAATTCAAACAGCATTTTTATACAGTTCGGCTCAGATAGTAATTAAGAAAAAGGGGGCTTGGATTTGCAAATCGTTTTTGTTTAGTGTTCACTATTAGAGTAAAAAAAATAAATTGTTATTTTTCTTTAAATAGTGGAAATTAGGAGTTCTCTGTCACTTTCTTACATTTTGACAGATTGCAAGGCGAGACAAGCTTTTCTGGATGTTTGGCTTTAATCAATAGCAGGGTTTGACCACCGCATTCTAACAATGCCAATCATAATGCAATGTCCCACTGTCAAAACCCTGGTTCTGGTGACTGTCGATGACCCACTATCTTCCACAGTAACCCAAGTCCTCCAATCAATTATTGTCTCCCACCTTTATATGCCTTATTGTCCCCTTTGCATCCAGCATGTTGCTTCCTATCCCCACAATGGACTTCCTGAACTTCTCTGCCACTGCAGTGGCTGATAATGTCCCTTGGCTTTCAGTGAACAGAACCCATGACTGACCATGGTCACTCCCTTGTCCCATTTCATAGGGCAGCCCTGACTAATGAATGCCTGGATATTGAACAGATCTTGGTGCAGCCCTCTAACCCTGCCAAGACTGCAATACCATGGAATCCCTAGCCCTGCCTGCCCCAAATGACTGATTGATCTGTTCAAGCTCCTAGATGTAGATCAGATGTTTCCCATGACTTACTGTGCTGATAACCCCATCTGATGACAGTCCCCTTCGATTGACCAAGGAATAACTGCCCTTAAACTTTTGAGACATAACCAGTTGGCTGAAACACATGCAGTGTGCTTTCTGCACAAGCTGCTGTCACATGCTAAAGGTGTAACATTGATGTGGCACGTTGCCACCCAGGTCCTTTGACTGACCACTGCTGACAATGATGACTAGCTATTGGCAAAAAAAGAGAGTACTGAGAGAAGATGGTGGAACACTGCAAAAAAAAAGGCACAGCAGAGATGCTGCATGCACCAAATGGGTACAAATAAATGACTGCTAAGAAAGAAAGCAAAGACCCCTAAAGTATACTCTACTCCAATGCATAAAAATGGTGCAATGAAAGAGGTCAGTATGCCTTTAAGTGTGCAGCATTAAAAAGTGATTTTGAGAACTGTACTGTAAGTGCATTAGACAGGTGCTATATTTGGCAAGGCTGTTACCGCCTCCATTACTTGGCAGCTTTTTTGTTGGGGATTTCTGGGAAGATGGAGACTCAAAAGCAGCAAGCAGCAAACTGGAGCTGCCAGGTACCTGGTAGGATTTCCACATTGAGAAGTGTCAGTACCTAGTTTCTTTCCAGCAAATTTCATATAAATGAGGTGAGAATAGACATGATTGCTGATACATGCAAAAGGGCTTACTGTTACTCACTAGTCAAATTCTTGTTTCACTGTTCAAATCTTAAGTGGAAAATCAGACTTTACTTCTTGATAGAGAATTTCAGTTTTCTGATCTTGCCACGTTTTCCTAGCTGACACACCATTGCCCACATCATCCACAAACTGGACAAATATCAAATCTGCCTCACTCCCTAGACCAGATATAATCCGAGAGACACTCAATTGTACTGTTGACTTGTTGACAAATTTCCAAATCTCTCCCAATATTCCAAATACAGCACACCTTTCCCTATTACACTCAGTCAGCACCACTGCAATTCCATTCTTTCAGACCACCCCCTCTCCCATTTCCACATGTACCCAGCTGCCTCAGTTTCCATATCTCATGAGCCATTTTTCACTTGGAATTCCAACACTGGCAACAGGATGCACCCATCTTCCAAACATTCACATAACTAACATTGGTATGGTATATCCCATTCCTGAGTTCCAAGACTAAATGCCCCAAAACACAGACTTCACTGCAAATTCAAAAGTGAGAAATAAGAACAGGAGTAGGCCATTCAGATCCTCAGGCCTGCTTAGTCATTCGATACGATCCTGGCCAATCCAACATTCCTCACAACCCTTGATTCCCCTACTCATCAAGAGTCTTAAATATACACAAGGACTTTGCCCCTACAGAGTTGTGCGGCATGGAGTTGCCAAGACATTCAACCATCGGAGCAATTCCTATTCATCTGAGTCTTAAATTGGCATTTCTTTATTATAAGACTAGGCCCTCTGCTCCCAGACTGTCCCATGAGGAGAATCATCCTCTCAGCATTTATCTAGAATACAAGAGAGATGTGGACGGAGAGGATGTTTCCACTAGTGGGAGAGACTAGCACTCATGGGCACAGCCTCAGAGTGAAGGGATGACCCTTCAGAACTGAGATGCAGAGGAATTTCCTCAGCAGAGAGTGGTGAATCCCTAACACATTGATGCAGAAGGCTGCAGAGATCAAGACACTGAGCATAGCTGAGATAGGTATGTTCTTGATTAGTAAGGGTTTCAAATGCTATGGGATAAGGCAAGATAATGGAGTTGAGAAACAGTAGCCATGATCGAATGGCAGTAAATGATTCGATGGGCTGAATGGACCAATTCTGTTCCCCTCTTATGGTCTTACATCAAACCCTTTGAGAATCCTGAGATCACCTCTGAATCTTCTAAATTCCAATGAGTAGAGTCCCAACCTTTGCTCATAAGACAATCCCTCCATCCCAGTGATTATCCTAGTGAAGCTTCTCAGAATTGTCTCCAAATAAATAATATCGTATTTCCTCAGATAAGTGGTCCAAAACTGCTCTCAGCACTCCAGATGTGGTCTACTAACACCTTGTATAGTTGCACTACGACTTCCCAACTCTTACACTCCAACCTCCTTAAAATAAAGGGCCAACATTCCAGTCGCCTTCCTGATTACCTATTGTACCTGTTTGTTAGCTTTCTGTGTTTAATGTACAAGTACCCTTAATTCATTTTTTGTTACAGCTTTCTGCAGTTTCTCTCCATTTAAATAATAGGTTTGTTTCAAAAATGAACTATTTCACATTTTCCCACATCATACTCTTATTTGGCAACATTTTGCCCACTTATCAATATCTCTCTAAACTGTTTGTCTCCTTCTTACAAATAGCCTTTCCATCTATTTTTGTGTTAGCTGCAAATTTGGCCACAGTACATTTGTTTCTTTCCTCCAAGTCATTGATTGATCCCTGTGGAACCTCACTGGTATAGCCTCACTGACTCACAGTTACAGCATAGGAAGCTGCTATTCAGCCAGCATATCCACATTGGTCAGAGATTGGACTACACGAATCCCATTTACCAGCTCTTGGCCAATAGATCCACAAGCTATAGCAAGTGAATATCTAAATTGACTCAACCAGTCTTTCAGGCAGAGAGTTAGAGACTCCAACCACTCTCTAAAGCAAATGCTCAACTCTTCTCTCAGCCTTCTATCTCTTAACTCTATACCCCCTGATTATTGACCCTTCTACAAATGAAAAAAAAGCTCCTCAATCTTAAACATTTCTACTAAGTTGCTTCTTAACCTTTGTCAAGGAAACCAACCCCTGTCAATTCAATCATACCGCACCAACTTAGTTCCTGGCACAGGTTGGAGAGTCTATGTAAATAACCAGACTTAGAATTATTAAAATAAAAGTAGAACCAGTTATTGATGCACATATGCCAAAATCCAAAACTGCAATCATATTTTTCTTTGCAATTGCTCCCCAGAGTAAACATGCACATTGTCACATGCAAGTTAATTATTGAAGCATGGACTATTGGTAGAAGCTAAAAATGCGAGTTCAACAGTAACAATCTAAGCTAAGAGGATAACTCAAGATAAATCACATCAACACTGACATACTGCAGTCCTTTTCAGGGAAATACTGTTAGTTATTTGATATTTGGGGTTATCTTTAAAGTTACTAATTGATAGGTAACTTGAACAAATTGTCAGCTACTTTTAAATCAGTAGATTATGCGATTGAGGGAATTTAGGTAAAAGGTTACTTTAGTGAAATTGGGTTTTCCCCTCTTGGAACAAGGGAAGATGTGATCAAGGTACATAAATTCAAAATTCTGGGAAAGAGGTGCAGAGAAATCCAAGGAAATGCCTTTGCACTACAGTAGTAACGATCTGGAACTTGCTACCAAGAAGGGTGGTGGAAGCAATTGTTTCAGGCATTTACGGGAAATAACCTCGCAGGTTAACAGATCAGAGAGGGAAATGGTACTGGGTAGTTTTCAATGGGTTTAGTCACCTCTTCTTATGTTGTATGACTGTTTGTAATAATTTAAACAAATTTGCCCAATGAAACTTGCAGAATTATAGGTAAATGCATTCAAAATGATTTGACAAATCATTTAGAGCTACGAGTTTTGATTTTGGTCCCCTATCTATAATAGATGTTATTGCCTGTCCAGATGCTTTGTTTGGTCAGTGTAAAAGGTGCTTGTATTGGTTTAGAACTTCATTCTTTTCTCTTGGTGACTTCTACCAAATAGCACAAAAAGTTTAACATTCAGAATATGCAGTGCCTGATGTTAGAATAAAATAGCACAGTGGTAGTGTCCCTAACCTTGGATTAGGAAGCTAAAAAAAATAATAATTTCAGTGAATTGTTTGGTAACTGAGAATAAAAATAAGAAGTTTTACTAGGGTATATGAAGTGTTGACCCTCTCCAGGGTACTGACTCCTATCTGCTGCACATAAAACCTTCTCATCCTCTCAAACAGGTTTGGATGGCAGTGGGTTGCGGAGGACACAGATACTTCAGCATTGTGGGATTGGACAGGATTACAGAAATTGGGAGGGGCATGGAGGGATTTGAACACAGGGATTAAAATTTTAAAACTAAGGTTTCCTTGACAGGAAGCCAATATAAGACAGCAAGGCAGTTAGATGCCCTCAAGTTTACAAAAGGATGGCTTATAGGAAACCAGAGTACATTGGAATGGTAAAGTCTGAGGTAACCAAGGCATAAATGCGCTTTAGCAGCAAATCAATGGAGATAGGGCTAAATCCAGCAATATCATTGAGATAGCAACATCCTGATTTGATGGAGAGAATATGAGATCACAAAGCATTAAAACAAGGCTAGTCTCAGTATGGTCATCATGATACTACTAGATGGTCATAAAACTCAATCTGGTACACAAATAAAAGGTCCTACTGTCCTTACCTTGTCTGGCCAAATTGTAACTCCAAACACTAAATTGACTCTTAACTGCCCTCAAATGACCTACCAAGCTGCTTAATGGCAACATCAAAATTTGTTGCCAATCCCAAATACAATTAACTGTCACATCCCACAAATGAGTAAGAATGTTTGGAACAGCAAACAAGAACAATGGTTTCGGTCTACCCTCTATTTAACTGGAGACATGTTCTACCAATCTAGCACTGGCTGTTAGATATTTTAGGAACCATGAAATTATTGGGAGGGATGGTGAGAAAGTAGAACTAGTGTCATCAACATAAAAGTGAAAACTAATTTGTGCTTTCAGGTGACACCAGCAAAGAACAGCACATAATAAGAAACAGGATGGGACTAAGCTTGGAGAACACAAGAGGATACTAAGACTATATGAATGAGAATGGAACCAGGTGAGAGCAGTGATAAGGCATTGAAGGACGATGGCCTGGTCAAATAAGACAGTTATGTTATGAGAGGGAAGGAGGTAAAATTTCCAAGATCCATATGGTGTAATTTATCTCATGGGACAGTTTATAAAGCAATAGCTATAGTGAATCAATAAGAATTCGCAGATTAAAAATGTTCGTCACTTCACATCAATTGAGTGGCGATATCTTCCTGATATGAATATATTTTTCCCTGAGCCACTGCCTCATGTTAACATTGTTTTAATGTGCATACCTAATGGCACAAAGACTAAAAGCCTAGGTTAAGATTCTACACTGTAAAGCCATAAGAGATGATCTATACTCTAAACAGTGTCTTCTGTTGTAGCAAACTGAGCCACAATGGAAGAAACATTAAAGTTTGAACATGACAAGTTTCACTGCAGCTGTCCTTGGACAGCAGTGTTGCTACCATCATGCTACCTACATGATAGTGCACACCCAGCCTCCTTCACTTGAATTCCTATTTGCATTATACTGTTTTGTCCATCCCTCACATCAGAAAAGATTCTTGGAAGTACATTGTGAGATCAAGAACACAGACTAAATTTCTGGCTGGAACAGACAGTTCGTTTGAGATATTTTAGGTGTTGGAGGTGATTTCCTCGAATTCCAGCAGCAGTTACTGTTTTACATGCTTTTGGAACTTGAGAAAAAGTCAAAACAACAACATTTTTAAAAATGAGAGCCACAGACAATAGGCAGCACACGGTCAGCGCAGAGAGACAGAAAGAAACCTACACAGCTAACTGACAGCAGTGAACCGGCACAGTAACTGCCTTTGCTGTTTGAATTAGTGTATCGCTGGACATCGAAAAACATCTAGGAAAATTTCAACATTGAAATTCACAATTGATCTTGGAAGAACCTGTTTGGGAGAGGTCACGGCACAGAAACAGATAAGTTTTATGTATAGCCATGCTGTAAATCTACAATAGTGAGTAGAGTGGGTTCATTCTTGATTATATGTTTTATTGAGATACATCTCTTAACTCATAAGTATTAAGTTTCCTGGGGCAGTGTTTTGTAGAGGAATAAGAGTGCTATTTTCTGGGTCTGTAGATTGGAAGCAGCAAAATAGCTTTTAATAGCATGATATGCTCTTCTTGTCGGATATGGGAAATTAGGGAGAGTTACAGGTTACTAGGGATTATATCTGCAATAAATGCAGTTAGTTACGTGTCTGATCAGATCGGATGGATCAGTAAGAGGCAATGGGGAATTTACAAGAGTTGGGGATGTGATGGATAGCAGTTATAGGAGGGAGACAAGTTGTAGATACACAGTCACGTCGATGGGTTAACTCCAGGAAAGGTAAGCAGATGGTGCAGGAGTCTTCTGTGGCTATCCCCACTTCAAACAAGAATGCTGTTTTGGAAAACGGTGATGGATTCTCAGGGGAATGTAGCACGAACTGCCAAGTTTCTGGTATCAAGACAGGCTCTAACGTAACGTGGGGCACGTCGTGTTCCAAGCAATCGATTATGTTAAGGGACTCTCTAGTCAGAGGCACAGACAGACGTTTCTGTGGCCAGTAGCGAAAAATCAGAGTGCATTGCCTCCCTGATGCCAGGATCAAGAATGTCTCAGGGTGCAGAATGCATTCAAAGGGGAGATGGACTAGCAGAATGTCATTGGAACTAAATGTGTACAATGACATAGGAAGGGAAAAGGATGAGGTTCTGAAGGGAGAATAGAGAGAGTTAGTCAGGAATTTAAAAAGGAGGTCCGCGAGAGTAGTAATATCTGGACTACTCGTGGTGCTACGAGCTAGTGAGGGTAGGAATAGGAGGATAGAGCAGATGAATGCATGGCTGAGGAGCTGGTGTATGGGAAAAGGATTCACATTTTGGATCATTGGAATCTGTTCTGGGGTAGAAGTGACCTGTACGAGGAAGGATTGCACCTAAATTGGAAGGGGACTAATACAGCAGCAGGGGGATTTGCCACAGCTGCTTGGGAGGATTTAAACTAGTAAGTTGGAGGGGTGGGACCTAGGGAGATAGTGGGGAAAGAGATCAGTCAGAGACTGGTACAGTTGAGGACAGACAGACAGACAGACAGACAGACACAAAGCAGAGAACAAGGTAGCACTGATAAATTAAACGGCATTTACTTCAATACAAGAGACCTAACAGGGAAGGCAGATGAACTCAGGTCATGGTTAGGAACATGGGACTGGGAGATCATAGCAATTACAGAAATGTGGCTCAGGGTTGGACAGGACTGGCAGCTTAATGTTCCAAGATACAAATGTTACAGGAAGGATAGAAAAGGGAGGAAAGAGAGGAGGGGGAAGTGGCATTTTTGATAAGGGATAGCATTACAGCTGTACAGAGGGAGGATATTCCCAGAAATACATCCATGGAAGTTATTTGGATGAAATTGAGAAAGAAAGGGATGATAATTGCCTTATTGGATTGTATATTATGTTCCCCCTAAATAGTTGGCCGGAAATAGAGAAACAAATTTATAAGGAGATCTCAGTTATGTGCAAGAATAACAGGGTGGTTATGGTAGGGGATTTTAACTTTCCAAACATTGATTAAGACTGCCATAGTGTTAAGGATTTAGATGGACAGGAATTTGTTAATCAGAACATTTTTTTGAACACATTTAAGTATTATATACAGAAGGTGCAAAACCTGACCTACTCTTGGGAAATAAAGCGGGGTAGGTGACTGAGGTGTCAACAGGGGAGCATTTTGGGGCCAGTGACCATAATTCTATAAGTTTTAAAACAGTGATGGAAGAAGATAGACCAGATCTAAAAGCTGAAGTTCTAAATTGGAAGGCGGCTAATTTTGACGGTATTAGGCAAGAACTTTCAAGGGCTAATCGGGGGGCAGATGTTCGCAGGTAAAAGGACAGCTGGAAAATGGGAAGCCTTCAAAAGATAATGAGAGTCCAGAGACAATATATTCATATTACGGTGAAAGGAAAGGCTGGAAGCTGTAGAGAATGCTGGATGACTAAAGAAATTGAGGGTTTGGTTAAGAAAAACAAGGATGCATAGGTCAGGTATAGACAAGATAGACTGAATTGTTAGAAGAGTATAAAGGCAGTAGGAGTATACTTAAGAGGGAAAAAAGGGGACATGAGATAGCTTTGGCAAATAGAATTAAAGGAGAATCCAAAAGGGATTTATGTACAAGTACATTAAGGACAAAAGGGTAACTAGACAGAGCAGAGGGCCCCTCAAAGATCAGCAAGGCAGCCTTTGTGTGGAGCTGCAGAAAATGGGGGAGATGCTAAACAAATATTTTGCATCAGTATTTACTACAGAGGAGGACATGGAAGATATAAAATGTAGGAAAATAGATGGTGACATCTTGAAAAATGTTCCTATTACAAAGGAGGAAGTGCTGGATATCTTAAAACACAAAAGTGGATAAGTCCGCAGGCCCTGATCAGATGTACCTTAGAACTCCGTGAAAGCTAGGGAAGTGATTGCTGGCCCCCTTGCTGAGATTTTTGTATCATTGATAGCCACACCCTTGCTGAGATTTTTGTATCATTGATAGCCACAGGTGAGATGCTGGAAGACTGGAGGTTGGCTCACGTGGTGCCACTGTTTCAGAAAGGTGGTAAGGACAAGTCAGGTAACTAGACTGGTGAGCCTGACTTCGGTGGTGGGCAAGTTGTTGTAATGAATCCTGAAGGACAGGACGTAGATATACTTGGAAAGGCAAGACTGATTAGGGATAGTCAACATGGCTTTGTGCATGGGAAATCATGTCTCACAAACTTGATTGAGTTTTTTTGAAGAGGTAACAAAAAGAGGATTGATGAGGGCAGAGCAGTGGACGTGATTTATATGGACTTTCAGTAAGGCATTCAACAAGGTTTCCCATGGGAGACTAGTTATCAGGGTTAGATCTCATTGAAAACAGGGAGAAATAGCCATTTGGATACAGAACTGGCTCAAAGGCAGAAGACAGAGGGTGGTGGTGGTGAGTTGTTTTTCAGACTGGAGGCCAGTGAAGTGCAACAAGGATCAATGCTGGGTTCACTACTTTTCATCATTTTATATAAAGGATTTGGATGTGAACATAGGAGGTATAGATTTTAAGTTTGCAGATGAAATCAAACTTGGAGATGTAGTGGACTGCAAAGGCGGCTACCTCAAATTACAATGGGACCTTGATCAGATGGACCAACGGGCTGAGGAATGGCAGATGGAGTTTAGATAAATGCAAGATGATGCATTTTGAGGAAGCAAATCTTAGCAGGACTTCTACCTAAGGTCCGAGGGAGTGTTGCTGAACAGAGACCTTGAGAGTGGAGGTTCATAGTTCCTTGAAAGTAGAGTTGCAGTTGGATAGGCAGCATTTAGTATGCTTTCCTTTAGTGGTCACAGTACTGAATATACGAGTTGAGGTGTCATGTTGCGGATGTGCAGGATGTTGATTAGGCCACTTTTGGTCTTCTTCCTATCAGAAGGATGTTGTGAAGCTTGAAAGGGTTCAGAAAAGATTGAGGATTTGAGCTATAGGGAGAGGCTGAACAGTCTGGGGTTGTTTTCCGTGGAGCGTCAGAGACTGAGGGGTGACCTTATAGAAGTTTACAAAATTATGAAGGGCATGGATAGGATAAATTGACAAAGTCTTTTCCCTGGGGTGGGGGAGTCCAGAACCAGAGGGCATAGTTTTAGGGTGAGAGGGGAAAGATGTAAAAGAGACCCGAGGGGCAACCTTTTCACGCAGAGGGTGGTGCGTGTGTAGAATGAGCTGTCAGAGGAAGTGGTAGAGGCCTGTACATTTAAAAGGCACTTGGATGGGTATATGAACAGGAAGGGATTGGAGGGATATGGGCCGGGTGGGACTAGATTAGGTTGAGATATCTGGTCGGCATGGACAAATTGGACCAAAGGGTCTGTTTCCATGTTGTACATCTCTAATGATTCTAACTGGTGCGAGACATGAACATGTGAAATGTGAACAGACATAGACCATTCAGGACCTCAAGCCCACTCTGTTGTTCAATAAGATCTGTTTACATTTCAAATTTCAGATTGTTATCTATCCCAAATAGCCTTTGATTCCCTCACCTAAGAATCTATCCACTTCAGTCTTTAAATATTAAATGAGACAACTTCCACAGCATTTGAAAAAGGTGGACACTTAATAACTGCACAGCAAAACATTCTCCTTATCTGTGTTCTAAAAGGTTAACTCCTCATTTTAAAACAGTGCCCCACAGCTTTGGGCTCACCCACAAAAGGAAACATCCTTTCTCATCAACACCATTCAGGATGTTATACACTTGAATCACAGTTTCTTCTAAACTCCAGTGAAAACACCCCCAGACAATTGAACCTATCAGGCTCTCCATTCATTCCAAATATCAAATCTAGCAAACCTCCTCTAAACTGCTTCAAGTGTAGTTACATCCTCATTCAAATAAAATAGATCAAATTGCACATATATGAGATATGGTCTCACCATTATGCAGTATAGAGTAAGCATATTATGCTTCAGTTATGTGCAATTCCTTCCATTACAAAAGGATAGCATCCCAAAAGCCTTCTTGACAACACGCTGTTGCTTCATACTAACTTTTAGTGACTGATACAACTTGAACACCTCGAACACCTTCCATGGTATTTTGTTCTTACTGCCAATGTGAAGATCGTGTTTCCATGCTTCATACTACGCTAGATTTTTGCTCAACCTCAGTATTTCCTTCTGCAACTGTCTAATTTTATTCACAGCATACTTTGCTAAATATCTTTGCAGGGTGGAGTACTCACAACAATGGGAACAAACTGGGTCTAAAGTCCACTCTTGCCAGTCGCGGGGTCAATATTGCAAACATCCGGCCAGTCTCCTAGTTATTGGTTTGACCTTTTTGTCTGGGCATTCCCTTGATACTGCTGGCCAAATTAGAGTGAGTAGCTTGGATGGCTAAGCAAGCACCTACCCTGAGTCATGGGAACTGCTAGATTAGGACCAGGAAGATGCACAAACTTGGAGATGTGTATTGAGACCTACATTTAAATACAAAGCTTGGAGAATCAAATTCAGTATGTTCCTTAGAGAAAAGAGCAAATTCCCTCAAGGTGGCTCTGAGGGGTCCAAATGTAGCCTTTGCTTCCTGTGGCTGTCAGTTGTGATGACCCATGACCTACTGTAAAAAGGCCATCTCCACCAAGCGAGTGAACACTTTCACTGCCAGAAAAAATAACCATATTAACTGACTGTGTGGTTCAGATTAGATTAGATTACAGTGTGGAAACAGGCCCTTCGGCCCAACAAGTCCACACCGACCCGCCGAAGTGCAACCCACCCAGACCCATTCCCCTACAATTACCCCTTCACCTAATACTACGGGCAATTTAGCATGGTCAATTCACCTAACCTGCACATTTTTGGACTGTGGGAGGAAACCGGAGCACCCGGAGGAAACCCACGCAGACACGGGGAGAACATGCAAACTCCACACAGTCGACTGAGGCGGGAAATGAACCCGGGTCTCTGGCGCGGTGAGGCAGCAGTGCAAACCACTGTGCCACCGTGCTGCCCAAGTGGACCAAGTGGCTGATTCATTCCCAGAGTGCCCCCAGTGCAGCTCCCCTTATTTTGAATGCTTGCCACCCCATATCAGCATCCTGTTTCCAACCCCATCGCCAACAGGCCAGGAAAATTCAGCTCAATTTTTCTCTGCATGACAATTTCCGCCTGTCTGTTACTACCATGAAAAGGCATACTTAGCCTGCATAAAATAAAGAACGGCTGATGCTGAAAATCTATTTTGGGCCTGCAGCAGTGCTCCAATGAAGATCAGCACAAGCATCTTACTTTCTGCTTGGGGACCCTGCAGCCTTCAGGACTCATTATTCTGAAATCTCTATTCAGGGTACTTATCAAAAGGTGAATGAAGGAATACTGTCAGTTGGAGAGAGAGAGAGGTGTGCTTGTTACTTCATTGACGTTCTTGGTAAAATTTGCAAGGATGAAAAAATATAAATGCTGAGCGTATCACATGAACATGAAGTTGGTATTAGTTCTCATACCTTTGCTGATGCAATTGCAAATAATTTGCATCTGTAATAACTGGGAGGCAAACAGATTTCTTACTAATCATAAAAATCAAACTGATTTGCAGTTCAGTGATGTCATGAAAATGATTGATTGTTTTAGACTCAGTCAGAGAGATGTACAGCACGGAAACAGACCCTTCAGTCCAACCCGTCCTTGCCGACCAGATATCCCAACCCAATCTAGGCCCACCTGCCAGCACCCAGGCCCATATCCCTCCAAACCCTTCCTATTCATATACCCATCCAAATGCCTCTTAATGTTACAATTGTACCAGCCTCCACCACTTCCTCTGGCAGCTCATTCCATACCCATGTCACCCTTTGTGTGGAAAAAGTTGCCCCTTAGGTCTCTTTTATATCTTTCCCCTCTCACCCTAAACCTATGCCCTCTAGTTCTGGACTCCCCACCCCAGGGAAAAGACTTTGTCTACTTATCCTATCCATGCCCCTCAATT